>NW_024104461.1:900000-1087562 GCF_003945595.2 Pipra filicauda
GTGTCACTTTTCCATCTCAAGGCTGAGTTTTGCTGCCCATCAGTGCTGCTCCCACGGCAGGAGGGTGTTAGACCCCAGAGTCTGTCTGTGGGCTGAGCCTCTCACTCCATCAGTCCCAGGGAGCTCCAGCAGCCCCAGGCTGAGCCCTCGTGCTGAGCAGCCACAGGACCCTCCTGCTGTGAGCACGTTTGGGTTGGGATGAGCACAGGGCACGTTTGGTGTCTGAGGGTGATGCCCCAGTGATGGGACAGCAATTGTGGGGCAGGACCAACTCCTTCTAAAGCTGCTTCCCAGCCTGCAGGGTTTGGGAACCAGGGGATTTCCCCACTGAAGACTGGTCTGCTCCACCTGGGAGGTTAAAACTTACTCACATTCACGTCCCTCATGGGACACATTTTCCATGGGAAGAACTGATTTACTGCCCCTCCAAAATGTCCATCTAGACCATCTCCAAACCTGACCCTTGGCAAGCAGTGGCCTTTGTTACTCCTGGGAATGCTGGACCATTCCCATGGGTCTGGCCTGAACAAGAGGTGCTGAGGGAACTCCTGTGCTTTGAAACAGGCCCAGGGGGAGGTCCCTGACTCCTCAGTGCCCAGAGAGCCCCTCCCTGCTGGGTTCCAGAGGAGGCAATGCCCTGAAATCCCTCTGAGCAGGTGCAGGGTGTGGCTGAGCCCTCCCTCAAAGGCTCAGGGAGTTTTGGGGTACAGAAGAAGAAGAACCAATGCAGAAAGGCAGATAAAGGTGAAAGAAAGGGTGCTTTCATCACCATGGTGGAAAGGATCCAGCTCTTCCAGGGTTAAAAACCTCACATCTGCTGCTGTTTCTGATCCCACAACCTCTCCTGATTCACAGGTCTCCAAAATCAGGAGGTTTCCCTGCCAATGTGATGCTGCCCAAGAAGGCTGTGCCACCCTTCCCCCTGGCTGTGCTGAGCAGTGCCCAGCGTGTCACCAACAAGATCTTCCTGCTCCACACAGCCCCAACCCTGCACCACCACCATGCTTGCTAAACCTCTGAATAAATGAAGCTGATTTTTGGGAGGCCATTTGTTTCCTCTCACAAGGTTCACTCGCAGTGAAAGGGCTGAACGTGCCTCGTTTGGACCCAAATCCGTGGCTGCTCGTGGGGCTGTGTCAGTGTGGGGTCAGCACATGAAGGAGAGTCATTGTCCCCTCTGGTTGGTGTTGTGGCACCAGACTGGGAGCCCTCCCTCCAGTGCTGGGTGCTCAGGGGAGCAGGGATGTGGGCAGAGGTGTGACCGTGGTGGGCAGGGGCTGGGCAGGACAGGAGGCTGAGGGTGTCCAACAACAGCCACAGATGGGATGGAGCCAAACTCTTCCCACTGGCACCAGATGACATATAAAGGGGAAACAACTGAAGTGCAGCCTGGAAGTTTAGGTTGGGCATTAGGAAGAATTCCCTTTCCAGGTGCCCAGCAACATGGGGGGGTGTCATCCATGGGAATTTGGGGGTATCAGCTGGACACAGCCCCTGCTGTTCTGGAATGCTGCTCCAGAGGAGTCTGGATTACAGACTGGAAGGATCCCTTCCCACCAACACTGCTGTGACATGGTGTCACAGGCTCTGATTTTGGGGCAGAAGGGGAACCATCCGTCCCCTTGGTGTCACAACTGTCACCTCTGGCAGTCAGAGGCTGCATGAGAAGGACAGGACACAGCCTGGGACTGAGGAGGAGGGTGATGGTAGGACACAACTCCTGGGAGAGTGGTGAAGGCTGCAGAGCCTGTCCCTCCACAGATACAGACACAAAGTGATGGACAACTCCAAAATAATCCCAGCTCCCTCGAGCTCTGGGTCAGCTCCTACCTGTGCCCTGGGTTTGCTGCCAAGGCAAAGGAGCAAACTGCACCTCAACAGAGGCACTGCAAGGAGAAAACAGCCTCAGCCTCAGCTTCACACACTCAAGGAGCTGTTGCTGCTGCTGTTGCACACAGCAAATTCCCACATTGGACTATTTGCAGAGACTTGTTCATATTTTGCGTGTCTGATGGGCTGGAGGTGGCCACTGTTCCCTGTGGGAAGGATCCTTCTGCAGACAGGACCATGGAAAATCCACATCCAGCTCTGAAATGCATCAGGTACTTCAATTAACCTGAGTGTGGCCAGATTCCAGTGATGCCTGGATGGGGAGGTCTGTAGGCCCTGGGAGGGGTGGGTGCCTTGCAGGGGTTGCTCCCAGAAGAGCTCAAGTTCTTTGATGTGGGAGATTTTAGGGAAATGCAAATACTTCCAGTGCAAACAGGTGCAGGTTGAGACCAGAAGAGGCTTTGTCAGGTGAAGGTTCATCTGGATGGTGAGATGGGTGCAAGGGCCAGGATGTGTTGGGTGCATCAGGGCTTCAGAAAACATTGATTTCTTCAGCTTTCCTCCTAACCTGGGAGTTCCTGACAGGGAGCTGATGGGATCTCCTGCCCTCCCTGTCACCGGGGGCGGGTCCACTTCTCCCCTTTCATCTCCAGGTGCTGTGACTCAGAATTCCCAAGTGACTGGTGGAGAGCAGCAGGCACAGATGGGACACAGTCACTCTGGTCCATGTAGAGCTGCTGCAGAGGAGAGGGATCACACTCCAGAGAAGCTGCTCTGACTCCACAGAGAATTAGGGAAGGACTTCCCAGCTCAAGTCAGGTGAAGCTGCCCTTGAGTTCTGGACAGTGCAGTGCACATGGTGTTCTGCTGGGTGAAGGATGACAAAGGACAGATCTCCAGAAGGTTCACAGGCAGATTTTTTCCACACAAACTGAATTAAATTTTGCTGGTTTATTCAATTTTTTTTCTCTGTAGGCATGGCATGAGCTGCTCTCCTATGCATGGACTTGCCACCCATCACCCACATCCCTGCACCCACACTGCCACTGCTCTGCCACTTCCACAGTCCAGGTTGCAGCCGGGCTGCAGTAAAACGAAATAAAACAAACCAAAGTAGAATAAAATAGTGTGTCTCACCTGCCTTCCCTGCACAAGACCCAGGTGTTGCCCTGCCACTGACTGGGTTTGGTTTTGCTGAGTTGGTGTTCTGGTGATTTAGCAAGTCAAAGTGATTTTGGCTTTGATCAAAAGAGATCATGGAACCACAGGATGGTTTGGCTTGGAAGGCACCTTAAAGACCATCTCGTTCCAACCCCTGCCATGGGAAGGGATGCCACCCACCAGAGCAGGTTGCTCAGGGCCCCATCCAGCCTGGCCTTGAACACCTCCATGTGAAGGGGTGGGGAGAGCTCGGCAGGGAGGGCCAGAGGGGAGATGGAGCAGCAGGTCTGAGCCCTTCTGAGAGGGGCCTCCTCTGGGACTGACTTTGCTGAACCAGGTCCCTTCTGGGTGGAAATCAGATGAGTTTGGCTGAAGAAATGTAACTCCCCACAGGACACTGCAGTGCCCATCCCTTGGGTTCTGTAGTTGTGTTTGGGATGTGGGAAGCTCAGGGATACACATGGAAAGAGAAAGAGATAATGGAGGATGCCAAAGGATAAGTTCTTCAGGAATGCTATACTGGTGGTCACCACCTGGCTGTGACTGCCCTGCTGCCCACTGTGCTTCCCCCTGGCAGGAGGAGCTGCCATGGGAAGGGACCAGCTCTAGGGTGAGTTCCCAGCCAGCAGAAACAGCTCTGAGGCCTCGTGAGTCCCTGGCACGGAGCAGAGCCCTGGGACATGCTGGCAGAGCTGGGCCTGGCTCAGCAGAGAGCCCTTTGGGGGATGTCTGAAGGTGGGAGTGACTCGGGGCTGCAGTGTCACTGTGCTGGGGGGCACGAATGGCACCTCCCTGACAGCAGATGGGACACGGCCCAGCCCTGCAGTGACTGAGCCAGGGCCGCCTGCAGTGGCACCTCCAGGAGGATGCAGCCACCTCTCTGACACTCAGCAGAGTCAAATGAGCCATCCCAGAAAGGAGGGCACTGCCATGTTCCTGGAAGTGGATTACTCAGCTCTGAGAGCTGCCCACAGCTTCCTCCTGCACATGTTAGGGATGGTTCTGCACTTCTGTTTCCTTCATGGAGTTCTGGCCAAGCCTGTGCTGTCTCACCCAGTCAAGAGCACACGATGCTGCACAAACTGGCGTGGTTTAAACCTCCTCCTTCTTATAAATGGGATGTTAAACATGGAAAGGGGACAAAGGAGCAATAGCAGTGAGCTGAGGCAGTGGCTTATGTTGACAGTTTGATTAGTCTATTGGAAAGACTTCTGAGAGATTATTTAGTTACAGTGAGAAGAAGGGGAAGATTAAGACTTTGTGTCCAGCAGAAGAGGGTGAGACAATGGCTGGTGAGTGGGAATTCAGACCAGGGAAATGCAAAGGCACGACTCTCAATGTCCAGCACTTGTTGCATAGTCTCTGACACTGAGTGTCACCAAATCCAGCCTGTGCTGTTCTGAACAGAACTGTTTGAGCCACTACAAATAAATTACTCACCCTGGGGTGAAAGGCTGAGAGTCAGTGGTTGCAGTGCACGGCCCTGCCTGCCTGGGCAAGGAGGATTTATTTCCCTGTGCTCTGGGTCCATGAGGAGCTCCATCAATAGTGGCTGCACTGGCAGGGGCAGCAGAGGAGGAGGATGTGCCTAGGCAGTGCTGCAGGAGTTGGATCCAGCTCTTCTGTAAGAGGGGGCTTCTGGGAAACCAACATTCCCCACTTCCCCCCTGTACAAAGCTAAATTCCCCATCTACACTCAGTAAGGTGCCCTGAAGCTTTCAGGGGTTGCACATGGCAGGACACAGGAGTTCTGTACATAAAGAATTTAAACCAACTCAGTAATTTGAAATAACCTTCTGGTACCTGCAGAGCACCCAGGAATTCCAGGGTCCCTAATGCAGGGAATGGAGAAGGACACCCTCCCAGTGCCATGGCAGATGGTGTATTCAGCATTCCCTAAATTCACAGAGCACTGAGGAATGTTCCTCTGTCCCCTGCAGATGTTTTTTCCTGCATCCTCTGCCGGATCTGCTCTATTCCTTTCTCATCCAAACAAACCTCGTAAAGAAATTAGCTTTAAACACTTTCCAAGTTCTCTGCCTGCAGCTCCTGTTGCACAAACATCCACAGTCCACAAACACCATTGTAAACCCGGGATCTGCTCCCACCACCCCAGGTGACTGTCCTGACCCCTGGTTCCCTCCCATGCCCTGCAGTGTCTGTCCCCTTGGCACCTCTGTCACAGTCTCCGCTGGGTTTTGAGTCCTGATGGCTCGAGAGCTGAAACAAATTCTGCTCCAGGGCCCAGAGCTGTCCTGTTGCACCCTCAGGACTCTGGGTGTGGTGCCCCTGGGCCAACCTGGATCATTTCAGTGACCTGTCACAGGCTTCCACCCACCTCCCACCAGCCCAGGTTGCTCCAAGCCCCCTCCAGCCTGGTCTTGGACACTTCCAGGGATTCAGGGGCAGCCACAGCTTCTCTGGGCAACCTGTGCCAGGGCCTCCCCACCCTCAGAGGGAGGAATTTCTCCCCAATATCCATCTAATCCTGCCCTCTGGCAGTGGGAAGCCATTCTTCCTTGTCCTGTCCCTCCATCCCCTGCGTGTTCCCAGCCTGGTGCTGGCCCTGCACACCCTTCTTGCCCACCCTGCTTTTCCCAGCTGGACAAAGCCCTTTGTAGGGGAGATCGAGGTCTTGGATCAGGATTTTGATTGTCCCCTCTCAGCTCTCATGGGCCATGTGGAGCTCAGAGCCAGGAGGACGTGGCTGTGAGCTGCCTGGGCTCTTGTAAAGGCTGTCCAGGCCTCTGGAACAGCAGCTCATCACTGGTGCTGGTGCAGATCTGAGGCAGATCCTGTCAGAGGAGCAGATTCTCATCTCTCACAAGTAGATGGGCCCAGAACTGAGGAAGGACTGGGGCAAAATTACATCCTGGGCAGGAAGTCCTGCCACCTGTGCCAAATTCCTGTTGCATTTTTTTGAGTGAGGAGAATCTTAAGTAAAAGAAAATTACTTCTTGATCCTCAGGAGTGTTCCTCCTTGTACAAATGAAACCCTTTCTCTCATCACACAGAATTACTCAGTGGCCATCACCACTCCAGCTCTTCAGAAGTGTGTTGCTTCTTGAAGGGACCTGGCACCAAAAGTATGAAAGATGGTCTAGTTGTGGCTGGAAATCTAAGCTGACTCTCACAGTCCTGATAGTTAAAGGAATAATGAAATTCAGAGCCTTGTGTCAAGCACAGAAGGAAGAGACAGAAGGAAGATCAAGATATTGGCTGGTTGTTAAATGACTCGTGCACAGGAATTTCAATCAGTGCAATTAGAAGATAATCCCCTCCCTTCCAGCAGCTCATTTTAGAGGCATAATTAGAACCATGGAATCCCAGGCTGGTTTGGGTTTTAAGGGACCTTAAAGATCATCCAGTTCCACACCCTGCCATGGATAGGGACACCTTCCATTGTCCCAGGTTGCTCCAAACCCTGTCCAACCTGGCCTTGGACACTTCCATGAACCTCATGAATCTCAAGAAAAGCAAATGCAAGGTCCTGCTTCAGTGGTGGGACAGCCCCACACAGCAGGACAGGCTGGGACTGACTCACTTGGCAGGGAAGGACTTGAGGATCCTGGTGGGCAACAACTGGAACAGGAGCCCCTTGTATCCATGTAGGAAAAAAGGTCATCTGCATCCTAGGGCTGCACTGGCAAGACTGGAATGTTGAGGGATGTGATTCTTCCCCTCTGTTCAGCATTTGTACAGTCCCATGTCCAGTTTGGGGCTCCCTAGGCCAGGCAAGGCATGGCCATACAGGTGGGAGTCCAGTGGAACCCACCACGATGGTCAGGGGGCTGTTCTGAGCAGTCCCTCCAGGTCAGAGACCAGCAGATGACCCTTTCAGCATCAATTACTGTTCTCTGACACGATGGTTCAATAGGGCTGCCAGAGCCTGGCTTGGCCCCCACCGTGAGTGTGGCTGTGGAGTTCCCAGGGATGGAGGTTTCACTCCAAACTCAACTCTCTGGGTGTGCCAGTGCCTCCTGCAGCCCACAGAGAACAGGCACCTGTGGGAGTCACTTTAACTGTGCCTACACATCTGTCCCAGAAGGCCCTTACTGGCTCTCCATCCCCACCAGAGGGGGGTGAGGCTGAAAGCACCAGCCAGGAAGGTGCATTATCTTCTGGAAAGATAAGAAACAAAACCCAATAAGCTGCTGGAAAAGCCACAGTGGTGTTTGTCCCCCAAGCTGGCACAGGAACATGGACCTTCCCCACAGCAGTGCCCCGTGAGAGCCACCAGCCTGCCTGGTATTTACAGAGAGGCTGCTCTGGGAGCCTGGGATGTCACAGCCTGAGCTCAGGTGGGGTCTGACCACAACAGGAATAACCATGTCACTGAACAGACTCCCCCAGGGATGAGCTGGATCCCACTGCTGGTGGTACCACCCTCAGACCCCCCAGGACCTCCCCCTGCACACACAGAGGCTTGGGCAGGTGAACTGTGCAGGGAAGTGAAGTGGCATTTCCCCTTCTGGGCAACAAGGGGCTTTTCTGCTTGGTTGAGAGCAGATCCAGGGGATGAGGCAGGAATGGAGTTAGAGGAGCCCAACAGGTGAGCATTTAGCCCTGCCTTGCACTCCTGGGTGTTGTGGGGGCGGGTAAGAGCACTAAAGGTCATTTAAATGCTCTCTACAGTGTCCTGTGAGGCTGGAAATGCCTGTGCAGTTGGTGGAGGAGTAAAGGGGTTTTGGAGTTGGAGTATCTGATGTACAAGAGGCTGGGAGAGCTGGAACTGTGGAGAGAGAGGGAAAGAAATCCATGGAGAGATCGGGTCAATGTGTACAGATAAAGAGAAATCCATGGAGAGATCTGGTCAATGTGTGCAAATAACTGGTGGGAGGGAGTGGAGAAGCTGCAGCCAGACTCCTCTGACTGCTGTCCAGAGACAGGACAAGGGGCAATGAGAGCAAACTGGAACACATGGAATTCTCTCTGAACACATGAGAATTGCTCACTGTGAGGTGACAGAGCACTGACACAGGTTCTCTAGAGATCTTGTGGGGCCTTTGTCCTTGGAGTCATAACCAGGACACAGTCCTGGGCAACCTGCTGTGTTTGACCCTGCTTTGAGCTGGTGGGTTGAGCTCAGGGATCTCCAGAGGCCGCTTTCAACCTCAGCTATTCCTTGATTCTGTGACTAAATATTGAGTTCTTTGGTAACAAGTGATGGGTTTCACGCTGAAGGACCGAAAGCTTTGCTGGGGGTGGAGGGACACAGATCTGAGTGATGCACTGCTGGGATCCCCCACTGTGTGAGGGAGGATGGAGAGACACCTGGCAGGGTGGCAGGGGGAGGAGTGCAGGGTGGCACCAGGATGTGCTGGGTGGTTTCAGTGCCATTGTCACACAGTCAATGCCGTTGTCCTGGAGGCACTCCAGCCCATTTACCTGCCTCCCAGTTACACTGTCTCTGTCCAGAGCCAGAGGGCAGTTCCTCTTACTCCCCTCTCCAGGTCTCATTTCTCCCCTTCCTGAGTCCTCCCTGCTCAGCACTGAGATGGGAATTGCCAAGTCCCAAATCTCAAACTTCCCAACCTCCTGTCTTTTTAACACCTGGCCCAGAAAGCCTCTCATTTCCAGGCTGGGTTTTTTCACCCAACATCATCTATCAACAACCCCACCCTAAAAGCCATTATCTTTCTGAGGGGAGAAAGTCTCACCCCAAAAGTGTCACATTCACACTCCCTTTGCTGTGTCACAACTTTCTTCCTCCATAAACCTCCTACCCCGGGACTTTCCTCCTTCCCTTTGTTCTGTTGCTCACTGCAACCCCCTTGTCCCATACTGTAATCTCAACTATCCCTCCTCATGTCACCCCCACTGCTGCCTTTCTGTTTCCAACAGCCCTCACAGAGCTCAAGGAGTGTTTGGACAATGGTCTCAGGGACATGGTGGGATCATTGGGGTGTCCTGACTCGGTGATCCTTGAGGGTCCTTCCAACTCAGGGTATTCTGTGATTCCCTGAGTGGAGCAGGACGGGAGGGGAGTGCAGAGAGGGGCCGTTGCTGTAGCACTGATGGCCTTGGGACCTGCTGGTGACAAGAGCCAAGGAACTGGGTCAGGACCCAAATGCTCCTCAGCCCAGACTGGGTGTGAGGCACAGTCCAGCTGAGACCCTGGGGCCTCAAGTGACCTCGTGGAGAAGTCAGAAGTCAGCCCAGACAGCAAAGGGAGCTCAGTCACATCCTCCTCCCTCGCAGCTTGTGGGGCAGAAAGTGGGGTCAGAGCTGAGCCCTTCACCTGCTCCAAGACTGGTTCCCCCTGAGGAGTCCCTTTGCCTGAGGAGTCCCCACAACAAAGGGCCTCCTAACAGAGCCAGCAGATCCCTCTGGATGGGTGTAATTTCCCTTGTCTGAGCACGGGGAGGGTGTTGCATCCCTCACATTATCTCCCTGCCCACTGGCGTGTGGATTAGTGTTGCTGCAGCAACAGCACTTTGTAAGATGAGCCCGTTCTGGGGGAGCTGCTCCGGTTTGGGTGACTCAGGGCTCTGTCATGGGCTTGAAAGTGATTTGGCATCTGCTTCCAGCGCTTTGTCTTGGCATCACACGCGGGTTGGCTCGGAGTGCTCTGCCAGCAAAGGCTGGGAGGACGGGGGGGGCGGGTGGGGGAGATGGAGCTGCTTCTCCTCCTGAGGGATGAAGTTGCTCATACAGGGGTGTGTGCCCAGAACTGGGCTCCCCCCATTGTTCCTGCAGCAGATAGAAATGTTATGTTCAGCAATGCCTGGTCAAACCAATGTCACCCTCAGTTTGGAAAACACAATCAAGGGATTTGCCGCGGGAGAGGATCTGTTCTGCAGGGACTGGGAGAATATTATTCGTCCGGGAATTTACATAAATGCATATGATTTGCATATGCAAATTCAGGCTCCCAGGCTGTGACCTCAATAAACACAGCGGGATTTTCAGCACTGGAAAACCTTCCCTCCAACACTGGGATTAGTTTGGAGAATCTCCCTCCAGGTCGGGGGGTCCTGCAGGGCTGTACCTCTGTGTGTGCCCCCTGTGTGACCAAGGCCACCTCATCTCCCAGTGCTGCTGCCCCTCCCCATCCCTCCAGCCTGAGAGCCATTCCCACTGCTCAGATTCACCTTTCCTGTCTCCTTCCCCAAACCTGGCACCAATGGAGAGAAATGTTTCCTACCAGGGAGGAGGTGACAGGATGCTCCATCCAGACTGGGGCATCACAGAAATCGAGGGAAGGTAGAGACCCCTCTCCCTGAGGCTGGTGGGGATGCTGGTCACACCCACGGGAGAGCCAAACCCTCTCCCATGGCTCCAAAGGATGTCCCTTTGGAGAGGCTGGGTGGTGACTGACCCCAATAAGTGCCAACTCTCTAGAAATCACCCACTATCAATCACAGCCTTTGCACTGAAAAGCACTTCCCAGTGCTCAGGCACCATGGAAATATCCCACTGAACACCATGGATGGGAATCACCACATCCACCCAGCTGTCCCACAGCTTGGGGTGTGGTCTAAGGGGGATGCCTGGGCTGCATCTTTGGAGAGTCCTTCACTGTGCTCTGAGACCAGGACTGAAGTGCCAGGGGTGCCCCTGCTCCTGTAAACAGCCTGAGGTTACCACAAGAAGGGTGAGCCTGGCCAGGAGTGGACAACAGGGACTGTGGTCACTTGGGCTGCCCATCCTGGGGCTGAGATTAAGGCACCCAGTTCTCTCTCAGCAGGTTGAGCTGGATCTTAAAGTCTTTTATGGCTCATACAGCCAAATTGGATCTTCTGGAAACCAGACCTAGAACCTGGTGGTTTCTTGTGGTGAAAAATTAGGCCTCTTTAGGCTGTGGCTGTTCTCTTTCCATGGAGAGCAAAGCAGCACTTGGAGTGGATGGTTCTGGGCTCTAGAAGGGTGTGAGAGACAAACTGCCATGACTATTGCAGAAAATATCTACCCATGGGACACTCTGGGTCTGCTCAAAGGTCTGTTAGATGGTGCTCTGCCTCCTTCACAGGTAACTCAGCTCTGTTTGGAAGCACCACGGGAAACAAGGCAAGAGGAAAAGGTGGCTTTGCCCTGTCCATGCAGGTTCCAGCAGGGAGGGGATGTGGGATGTCCTGAGTTGAAGGCTGGCTCTGGACTGTCATGTTTAAGGACAGTGAGTGAAAATCACTCAGTGATTTTCTCACCCCGTGGTGTTTGTAGCCCCCACAGTTCCTTCTGGGAATGTGTCCCACAATCTAATTACACATTTCCCTCAGATAATTTCAGTCCCAGGGGTCAATAATTCCCCTGAGCAGCAGCAACAAACCTTGGAATGAATTAAACAGGAGACAGCTTGTGTGTGGGTCTTTGGGCCAGTCCAGACAGGACAAGATGTGAGAAATGTGTTTTACACCCTCTGAAGGAAAGAGGGACACGTATGGAGGGGTTTGAGACACTTCAGGATGGTGGGGACTGGAGCACAGCTCCTCTTGGCACCTCAGTGAGGGGCTGGGCTGGATGTTCAGATGATGCATCCCACCCCTGACATGCAGGGGGTGTCACTCCTCACGGGCTCCGATGGGAAACTCTGCTGACCCCAGAATCCTGGAAGTGATCGTGGGCTGGTGAGAAGAGAGATATTTTGGAGCCTGTGAGGGGGGGTGGCTCACTCTGAACAGGTGCCCTGTATGGTAAATAACCAACTACCAAAAGCTGGGGAACAAGGAGGATGTGGGGATGTTTGGAGTTCCAGCATTGCCTTCCCAGGTAACCATGATGTGTGACAGGGCCCTGCTTTCCTGGGGGAGGCTGAACACCTGCCTGTGATGGGAGTGTTGAAAGAATTCCTCACTTTGCCTTCCTTGTGTGTGCAGCTTTGCTTTACCAATTAAACTGTCCTTATTTCAAACTGTGAGTTTTACACTTTTACCCTCTGATTCTCTCCCCCATCCCACCACCAGGGAACAGGTTTGGTGCTTGGCTGCCTCCCTGGCTTAACCCACACCAGGTTCTTGCATCCTGAGCAACAAACTTCTTTTCCTCCCCACACTCTTGTCATCATCCCTGCTCTGCAAGGTCTGTCCTGCATTCTTGTGGAATTGCCTTTCTCCAAGTGGCAAATCCCAGTGTTGTCTGTTCACTTAAGGCTTTCAGCCCTTCCAGTCCCTTGCTCCTGGTGGGCTGTTGCTGTGCTTTCCTCATTTTACAGAACCATTTTTTGGGAAATGCAACGATCAGATTGCAAACAGACCTTGGGATGCAGCAATAAAAAGTAAATAATGACTGAAATAGTGACATGCTGATGTTTTCTGCTCAGAGAAAAAATCCAGCACAGCTCCCAACAGACCTTTTCTTCATCTGTCACCCAACACGGCCCCAGAAATCTGAGCAAGTGAGAGAGCAACAGGGTGCAAATCTTGGAGATGTACATTCTACTGTTTGTTACTGAGCACTGAAGTCCCAACTGCAAAGAATTGTCCATAATAATGGCTGTTCCCAACGTAGAAAATCCAACCTCTATCAATGCTGGGCAGATTTGGGCTCCTTTCCTAATTTGCACTCCTTCATGGGCATTTCCAATCAGTCTGCCTGTTTATTATCCCCCTGGACAAACGTCACCCAGTCCTGTCCTCTGTGGCCCTGCCTTTGTGCTGGACCATCCTGAGAATGGTCCATTTGCAAACTCCATCACAGGATCACAGGATCTTCATGGAACCACAGGATGGTTTGGGTTGGGAGGGACCTCAAAATTCATCCCATTCCAAACCCTGCCATGGGCAGGGACACCTTCCACTAGACCAGGTTTTCTCTGTTCTCCCTGTTTCCCACTGTTCTCCCATTACAACCTTTTCTCAGTGTGTTGGACACTGTGTCCTTGCAAAACTACTGTAGAGTCCTCACCAATGTAAAAAATTACTTTTTCCATAATTTTTAACAGAAGATCTGATCTGGAGTCATGGGAAATATCCTTTACTCCCAGAGTTTTTGGTCAGGAATAGAGAAGTATCAATCTGAAAAATGAAACCTTTTCTTGCAGGTTTATTATTGCCAAGAAATTCCTTCTTTTTAATAATTTTTTTCTGACCAGCAGCAGCTCTCTTGATCACAGCTGAGCTCAAAACATCTCAGGGAACTTGGTGGAGGGATGGGGACCCTCTATCAGATGATGCCATGTGTAAGGCCAGGCAAAACATATTCCTGGAGCCTGATATGACTCAGGAAACAAAGACTAAAAGCACAACCCCAAAGCAAATGTTCTTTGAAGATGCTTTCCCTACAGAGCAGTTTTCCAATGTAAGTCATTCCAGTGCTCAGGGGAGGTGTTTTTACACCCAGTTGCTCATTTCTCGTGGGTTACCAGCGAGCCTTGAATTCACAACATTCAAAACCACATCAGAAAGCTGATTTTCCAGTTTGCCTGTGGTTTCCACCCCACGGCAAAGCCAACACATACCTTGAGCCAAGGTCTCGAGGCTCAGGGTGGAACTCCAGGGCCTTCTCCTCCAAACCCCAATCCATGGAGGAGCCTCCCCAGCTGTCACCCAGCCGTGTTTCCCAGCCCAGCTGGGACAAAGGGCTGCTGGGCTGAGGGGATCTGGGGAGAAGCACAACTAAACCTCAGGCTGGGTTGGACACCAAGACTCACAACTGAACCATCGAGACCTGGACACTGCACTGAACATTTTGTTGTGATTCAAAGCACAATCCCTTGAGCCAGGTCTCCCGGCTGGACCGAACTGAAGCAGTTCCTGCAGGAAGGTGGAGCAGGAGTCGGGGAAGGAAGGTGGGGCAGCATTAGGAGCAGTGGGATGGTGGGAGGCACCACCACGACAAGGCACATCTGCCTCAGCCTGGGCACATCTGCACTGCATGGAGTGACATTGTTCCTCAACATCTGGGAAGACTCTCCTGAGTCCTCTGGGCATGAAAGGCTGGTTTTCAAGAACTTCAAGGACTAGACCATGGAATGTGAAGGTGATGGTGCTGCCACCAGCGTGTCTCCCTGGTGTCTGGCTGCTCCTAATTCCTTCTAGAGCCTTTGGGCAGCTCACTTCCCTGCTCAGAGCCTGGAGAAGGGTTGTCACCAAGGTATGAGATCTCTGTTCACAACAAGACTGTGAAGACCACAGACACTGGACATGGGGAGGGGCTCCTTTAGGGGTGTTGGTAGAACTTAAGCCTCCAAAACTTCAGTTGTGAGCATTGCACCACTGTTTGAGGCACAGGCTCCCTTTGTGTAGGGGCTTAAATCAGCTCCCAGACCTTTTCAGTGCTCTCACTTAACCAAACAGAAGCAGCAGAACATGCCCCACCAGAGCCACAAATAAGATCTTTGTTTCTGCAGATCTTATTTTTAGGAGATTTACAGGGAAAAAAAAAAGAGCAAACTGAAATGACAAGTGAAAATGTCCAGACAGACCTGGCTTGGTGTTCTGCATTAACCACTTGTCAAACAGACATCAGGGAGATTTCATTAAAAACTTATTGAAGGTGAGTTGGTTGTGCCCAAACTTAATGAGGCCAGAGCACATCTCATGCAATAATCAGTCGGAATTTAAAAAAGACAAGTGGAATCTTTTGAAACAACAAAAACAAAAAAACCTCAAACCCATAAGTATTGAAAGCATCAGCAGTTGTGGGAAGTACATATTAGGGAATGAAGTGAAAAGCAGATCAGTGATTAGGGATTTGCAGAGCTGAGATCTGGGATGTCTGTGCTGTTGGCTGAAATTTGGGATGGAGCTGAAATGGGAACTCCTACAGGAAAATCAATAGTTTTGTGATGTTTGTGGATGACCTGGACCCAGCTCTGTTGTACAGGAGTCCTCTCATGGACTGCAGGCGTTTCAGCTGAGACCACTGTCCTGCTCTGCCACCTTCATCCAGGGAATCAAACTGCCACTGGGCTCATTTTACATCTCTGCAGGTAAAACTTGATCTGCAAATGTGCCACTGGGAGTAAGGAAACCAGCCAAGTCCTGGTATGTCCTGTGGGAGGGGAGGAGGAGGGAGTGAGGAGTTCAGTGACACTTGTTAGGACTCCACCAGAGCTGTGAAGAACTCCTGTGACATCTTTGAAGGATCACTGCAAATTTCCACATTATGAGCCTTCACAATTTCTAGAAAGTAACTACAGGAAAACTGGATGACTATGGGACATAGAAATAGGATCAGAATAAAAAAAAATCACTATTTTATCACCTAACACTGGCCCCTCCTGCCTTAAACTTGGAGGGTCTACTTGTTGAAAAGGTGGAGGAAGGTCCCCTGTGCCTGAGCCAATGTGATGCCAGAGGGGAGCAGGGAAAGTGTTTCTCATTCAAAGGTGAGAGTACTGGGAAAGGTGCCAGTTAGACTTGATTAGATTTGTAAGATTAATTAAATACAGACAGGCTCAGCAAATTGTGAGAAAGGCAAATTAGCAAATCAGGAAACCTGATTTCTTCAGCAAAGGAATGAGAGACTATCTGAGCAAATTTGCTTTTCAAAGTGTGTTTCTTCCCCGTGTCAGAGGTGGCCAAGCAGCTGCACTGACAGTCCTGGGGACCAACAGCTTTGTTGTTACGGGGGAATATTCCAATTTCCAGGCCTGGGCAGTGGGAACCCTTCCAGCCAAGGCTCCTGGTTCCTTTCCTGGGGGGCTGTGGGTGTTTTCCTGGCTCACCTGCCCCAGCACTGCCTGTGTGCCTGCTGGGGGTGCTGGGGGTGTGATCTTGGGACAGGAATCCTCTGGCTGTCAGGGGACACGTGTCAGACAGGGGAGATGATGTGGATTTGTAAATCACCACTGTCTTACCCTGTGCTTTACAAACACCTCCTGGTTTGGGGTTAGTTTGGAATTTTTAAGGAGTCTTGGCTATGCTCCCAGTCAAATGACAAGAAAGAGAGGGCTCCTGGGGTGGGAGAGCTGAGGAAGTCTCAGGATAAATGTAGTTCTGAGCTTTCTTTCCAGGTACTAGCACAGGAAAAGCTACAAATCCCAGTGCCCAGGTAGTGCTAAAAGGGCACCGAGTGTTAGTCACAGCACAGTGTTTGTCAACCTGTGCCCCGTCCAGACACGGCCTTTACCCTGAAAACTTCAACCAAACAACCTCATGTAACACATCCTGATATCAAAACCTTTCATTACATCCAGCACCACTGCAATATTACCTGCAAACCTTGGAACCACTTCCATTTGTAGATGCAAAATGAACCTCAGATCAGGTCAGCAAAAATGAGATTATATCTGAGACTAAAATTCAGCTTAAGGTGATTTAGGGAACATGAGCTGTGACTGTCTGTATATGGGATTTGTAAATTTTACAGCCAAGTGCCTGACAAGCCCTTCCCATTTCAGGTCCTCTAGGAAAATCTCTGATAGATCCACTGAGTTGGGAACTGAAGAAGAACAAGGCTGTGGAGCAGGAGCAGATGAACACCAAATTTGTCTCATCAAAACAACAGCCAGTGAAAAACAGGTGTCTGGTCTGGAGTCATTGGCTGCTCCATCTCCCAGGGGAGGAGAAGGACCAGGAGATTCGATCCCTTCTGAGATCTGACCTGAGGGACTTTCTGGAGCTCTGCTTTACAGAGAGGCTGCAGCAGAAAATCCTTGGGGATTTTCACACAGCAGGATCCTCCCCTCCTGGGACAGACATTCCATCCTAGTTCCTTTGCTGTGGGTCAGTATTTTGAGATGCAGCTCATAACTGCTTAGAGCTGTGCCAGGTGAACCCAATTTCCACCATAAGCTCCGTTTAGAGCCATTGCCTTTGGGAAACTGGGGACAGGACTGTGCTTGAACAAAGAAGGAACACCAGACCACTGGATTTTTATGTCCAGGTTCCACTCTGTCTCCTGAGACATGATCATCATCACATGGACACAAAAAAATCCACGAATCCATCTTCTAAAAACTTTATAATGTTGTAAAAATGATAGTAGTTACCAGAAGGATTTCTTGAGAGAGGAAGGGCCTTGACTTCCATCAAGGACTGTGGATATGTCCATGTTGGTGAACGGCTGGACTCTGAATCCAGAGTTCTTTCTATTTGAATGCTCAAAAGTGTTCCATATTTGATGTGCTGTCACATTTTAAACAGCCAAACGCTGGTCAGTGGGAAGAGGGCCACCAGCAGCTGCCAAGGTTCCTACTAGACATGCCAAGGATGTTTCACTCAGGCCTGGCAAAAGTCTGAGAATGGGCTCAAGTGGAGCCAGATTGGCACAGACACAACTTGGGCTCAACACAAGGCACGACAGTCAGAGGGACAATGGCACAGAGTGTCAGCAGTGAGCCAGAGCTCAGAACACCCCCTGACCCAGCTGAGGGGGGTTCTGTGTGTGCCAGGGGGGCCCTGCACTGCTCACACTGAGGGTCTGGGGCAGAGGCACCAACAGCTCCAGTGCCTGGGCAGCACATGAGGGGGGTTTGAGGAGGACTGGGAGAGCTGCTGGTGAGCCTTGGGCACTGAGATTTCAGCACATGTCACATGGAGATATTTTTCAGCTAGTACATGACAGAGATAACTTAAAATGCTGTGCATCACATCTGCATGTCCTCAATACGCAGCACAGTTCTTTAGTCTTTATTATTTTGTGTTTAGTGTTTGGTTTTTAGCTCTTTAAAACAGGCTGCCCAGACATTTTCCTGCCTTTCCATGCAAAATCCAGCCAGGCAGTGTTTGACCTGGCAGTGGAAGGGCCTGATGAGCATCACCGAGACCCTTTCACCCAGGTCAGGTGGCAGAAAACCCTCTCCCTCCTGCTTCCCAGCCCTGGGGAGAGTGTTCATCTGTCCCCCAGGACAGCAGTGGAAATCAAATGTCCTCAGAGTGTCAGCAAAGGATGAAAGCGTAACTTAAAAGTCAGAAGTGATTTAGTGATTTAAGAGTCATGTCCCCCGGTGCTCAGGCTGCCCAGGTCTGTTCCCTGCCTGCAGGAAGGGCTGGAGGCACCTGCCCCTGGCTCCCACACCCAGCAGAGCAGTGACCGAGCTGCAGGAGCAGGAGAGACACTGGACCAGGACAGAGGCATGAGAAGGACGAGCCATGAGCTGCCATGGCCTGGCTGGGGTGGCAGTCACTGCTCAGAGCAGGACACCCCCCAGCATCAGCCCCGGGTGGCCAAGGCTTCATGCAGCTAAATGCTGTAAATGCCCCAGGACAGCTCCTCCTGGATCAGAGCCTCACCACCCTGCAGCAGGGAGGGTCCCCTCAGGAACGAGCCTTTAACATCCCAAACATGCCCTTTGTTGGACTGTTTGGCACTGGAGAGAAAAGGTCAGCTTTGTCCTGCCTGTAAGAGCCCTGCAAGAAGCCCCAGGCTGCTGCTGAACACCCTCAGCCTCCTCCTGGCCACACTGCATGAGCCCAGGTCCCACCAGCTTTCCTGGTGAGCCACATGGCCCAGATCCTTGGAAGCACCCACTGCCATTCTCTACATGAGCTGGCAGGGGGACACATCCCAACACAGCACTGCCAGTGCCCCAGATGCCACAAAGAGGGTGCCAACTCCCCTCCAGCTGCTGCCCACGCTTCTGCTCCCAGTGCAGCCCAGAGTTCCCTCTGTCTGAGATGAGCCCAGCTGTGAGTTCCTGCTGGTCACCACCATCCCACTCCCTGCCTGGCTGGGCTGGAATTCCTGCCTGACCACACCAAGGTGAGTGCTGGGGGAGAGAGGCAGCAGGTGGGACAGCTGGCATGGGAATGCTCTGGTGTGTGGCCTCCAACAGCCCCAGCCAGCTGTGAGGGTATCAGGGGGCCAGAAGTACCACCTCAACTCCCAGTGCTCTTCCATGGGCCCCTTCAGCAGGTACTTCACTTTGTCAAATGCTCCTTGAGATGAAGTCAAATGAGAAACAACCAGTTTGCAATTAAACTGCCTCTTAAAGCTCCTTGTGACCACTTAAATTTACTTCCAAATTTAGTTACGAGATTGGTACCAGAGATTTCTGGCTGAAAGGCAGAAACACTTGCAAGTCTTTGTGTGAGTCAGAGCCCCTCTCCCTGTGCTCATGTGGCTCCAGGCTTGTGCTGGCCCCACAGGACAGAGTTGGCCCTGGAGCTGGGACACTCCAGAAGACAGGAGTGGTTAGATTTGGAGGGAACAATTCTCTGACATTCAAGGGAATGTGAAATTTCTGATTGCTCTGGAGCTCCAGTGGCATTTTGAAGCTGTTGCTGAACTCAGGGCTCCCCTGCGCTGCCCTGTGCCGTGGCAGGGGTGGAATGGGATCATCTTCAAGTCCCTTCCAACCCAGATCATTCAGGGATTCTATGCAGGGGAGAGAGAAAGCCAACAAGAGATGCCACCTGGCCCTGGGAAGGCCTGGGGTGTGCTGGGGTTCCCGAGGCTGTGCACCCTTGGAATCTCTCCCCTGGCAGTGGGCAGGGCAGGTGAATCTGCTGCTCAGGACAGGGAGTGAATCTGAACTCCAGCTTGAGAACCTCTTGCTTTCATGGCACGGCCTAACCCTCCTATGCAGGTAGTGACATGCATTCCCACTGGCCAGGCCTGGCTGTGGAAAATGCTGAAGGAAACCTTTAAACCCCCAAAACCCTTTCGAAGCAAGGGGACAGCTGAAGGACACCAGGTACAGTCAACTCAGACTGCAGCTACTGATGGTTCTCACATATGGGTTTTTCCTTATGAGGAAGCTGCTCTGGGACTAGTGGGAACATGTCTTTTAAGTTTCTCTCTGCCTCTTTCTCAGGGCCCAAGGCCACTGAGATCCTCAGGCAGCTGCCAGAGCCTCCAGTTCCCCCCCAAAACATTCCTGAGGGACAGAAATAAAATGCAACAACTTAGGAAGGACAAAGCCATTCTTGCAGTTGCCGAGTCACCTGCTGAGAGACAGGGGAGTGCTGGATGGGGAGATGCACCCTGCCACAGCTATGGGCAGTGACCCAGGAATGCCAAGTCCTGAGGAATGATGACAGGAGTGGGGCTCAATCTTCTGCTCCCTGTTTACAGCGGTGACTCCAAACCTTTCTCCTCTCTCCAGGCTGGGGACACAGCAGGGGTTTTCAAGACTTTTTAGGGAATGATGTCCATGGAAGAGGAGAGCATTTGGTGTTCCTTCTCAATGCATGGGTGGAGCTGTCTCTCTGATTGTCCTCCTCAGCCCCTGAACGTGCATCAACAACCTGGGAGCAATTTCGGGTTGTTTCCTGGGCCACAATGTCTCTGTTGGCCTGCACTGACACAGCTCTGCCCATGGGCTGCATTTCCAGCTAAATTCCCCCAGCAAAGCTCTGGGCCCACCCATCAGTCTGCCCATACCCTGCATTGACCTGTCTTTCACACCTTCACACCCCCCAGCCCCAGTGACTCAGACATGTCCTGCCTTCCCTTGTGTCATCAGGGGCTTTGGGATTAAACAAATGACTGCAGGTGTGATTGGTGTCACCACATCCCTCCTGTTGGTCCCTACAGAGGCTCTTGGCATGACCCATGACTGCTGCCTGTGGGTATGGGGTGCCAGCCATGGCCCTGCTACCCCCTTTGCCTCCACTGCTGAGGGTCAGGATGAGCAGCAGTCCTGGTCTCCACGGCCTCTCCACATCTCCCCATCTCTTCCTTCTCCGCCTCTCTTTCAGCAGCAGTAACCCAGACAGCCCAAGAGTTGGATATGCATCTGAGGGAGCTTTGTTGGCCTCAGCCCCTCCTGTCAGCACTCCCACAAGCAGCGTTTCACTGACCTTTTCCCATCTGTACCCCATTTGTTCCTTTGCTCTGCTCTAATAGGATGGGAGCATGTGAAGAAGGGTTGGACCTGTGTCAAAATACCTCCCCCGCTCACTGAAGGTTATATCCAGTCTGTGCCACCCCTGGACCTCACTCAGTGCTGGTTGGAGTGGGACAGGGAGATGTCAGGGGATTGCCAACAACCAGGCTGTCTGAAACCCCCCTGTTGTCTCTGCAGCCTCACTGTCCTGCTGCCACCAGTGAGCTTGGACACTGAGCTCTGGATTTGCACCACAAACCCCTTCCCTTTGCGTGTCATCTCTCCACACTGTGCCCTGTGCCCAGAGCTGGTGGGGTGACCCCTCTGCTCTGCTCAAAGAGCTTCACCACAGAGGCCAAGGTAGAACCCACCTCTGATGTGATGGTGAGGAGCTGCAGGGCTGCAGTTGGGTTTTCCTCCCTCCGGACAATGTGACCAGATGGTCACATGCTTCCCCAGCCCCTCAATAAAATTACAACTCCACAAACCCCCAGCAGGTTCATCCCTTTGCCTTTCCCCCTCCACCACACTGTCACCGAGGCCATCCTTGCTGGCCATTGTCTGGAGCAGCTGGATTGTTCCAGCCACCCCCAAACCCATTTCCAAAGTGCTGAGACCCTGGTCTTACTGCCCCTCTTTTCCTGGGGCACATCCAGACACTTCTTCATCCCCACAGGAATAAACAGTTTTCCTGCTTATGTCCCACAGCAGAAATTATCTGTTTTGATTTTGCTGTGAAAATATTCCCCATGCAGCAGGAAAACCCCCAGCAAGGTTGTCCCAGCAGGACTGAGCACTGTCTGTCAGCATCCCTGGGGTCCTGCCAGGTGAACAGTCCTCCTGGAGGTGTCATATTTAGTTGGGCTGGGTTTAGCTGAGGGTGAGGAAGCCCAGGGGATGGATGCCCAGTTCTGCCTGGCCTGGTGGGATGCAGAAGCCCAGCACAGGGGACTGGGCTGATGCTGTGCCCCATCTGTGCTTCCCTCCCCCTACTCTGGGGCATGTTGAACCCTGCAGTTGAGGCTCATCCCCCAAAGTCTGCTCTGTGCTGCCTAAAGATCAGAGGTTCAGGAAGACAACTGGAAGAGGATATTTTTTAAGAGTGTATACCACAGCATGTAGAGGTCACTGCATAGCCCTCAGCTGCCCAGAGCAGGCATCGAGAGCCTTCAGTGGGACTGAAGGAGACATTTCATCCCTGTGAAAACTGTGGGAAGCTTTGTCTCTGCAGCCAGGGAGCCCTGGCCCAGATATTTCTGCCTCCTGCTCCCTCAGCCTCCACAAAACCTCTAAAACCCCCCAGCATTTTCAACCTCAGCCCTACATGGGGCACCTCACCACATCCCTCCGGCACAGCAGAGACTCTCTGGACCTTTGATGTTGCCCGAATCTCTAAAAAATACGCAAAGCCCGGATCTGTTGCCTGAAATTCCGAGGAGAGCACGTTCACTGCCCTGCCTTCCGTGGCTGCTGCCGTGCCCCTGGTGCCTGTGTCTGACATCTCTGTATTGTTCGTTTGGGGTGAACTCCCGGGGGTTTGGAGGAGGTGAGGGCTTGGGGCAGACACCTGTCTGCAGCCTTTTCCCCTGAAAACAGGGACAGACATTGGCTCACAGGGACATTTTTGCTTCACAGGTTAAACCCAACCCTTTTCTTCAAGAAGGTTTTGCTTGGAGAATCAAAACCCTCCTTGATTCGGGCTTTAAATCCCGATTTGTATCAAAGCCTGGGGCAGGCGAGGAGCTGGTGACACCCTGGGAGAGCTGATGGCACAGCAAGGTCTCAGTGCCCTGTGCAGCTCCTGCCCTCAGATCCAGCCCTGCCGTCCTGACCTGTTCCACCTCCGCGGTGCCGACACGCGGGTCCCCGGAGGAAGGAGACAAGGGATGTGAGGGATGTGAGGAATCAAAGTGCTGCTCTCTGTGATCCAGGAGCCTCCCCTGCCCCAGGCTGAGGTCCTGAAGTTCGGCAGCCACGCTCAGGGCAAGGAAATCATTTAATTCTTCAGGAAAACCTGCTGTGATTTAGCCATTTCATGAACCTGCGGAGCCTTTAAACGCTTCCTGAGCGGGGACTTCTCATTGTGTTCTCAGTCCTTCTCCACTGGAACGGCACATTTTCATTCCCAAGCCCACAGTAATAAATGGATTACTATAAAAAAATGCACCTTTTTCCCTTCTGATTCCTAAATATCCCCAGCCATGGCAGCCCATTCCCAAGTTCATTCCCACCTACTTCTTGCCATCTCCATGTTGGCACTGAAGGGATCGAATTCTGTCATAAAAAGAGAGACTTTTCTGGAAAGGCGAAAATAACCCAAGAATCTCAGTAGCACCAAATTCCACCATCTCCCTCTTTGCCCTATGGATCCTCAGGCTCACAGCCCCTACCTACAGACAGAAACTCCGTGAGAGATATTCCAAGGAGAAATCCAACATAAAGGGAAAAATGAACCGAAATGTTCTGTTATGCAACTCGCTGTCTGCTGGGTTTAGACGACCTGAAACGTTTGATTCGATATTTTTTGTTCTAAAGTGCTTCCAATTGCATTTTGTTCATGCATTTATTTCTATGGTGTTCTATTTATTTTTAAAATAAGTAACTCAGGTTACTTATCAGCCCCATTCTAAGATATAACCAATTCTTTTAAAAATTATTATTGCCGTTGGTGCAAGGAAATTAGTGCCATTTCCATAATTAAAATGAACAAAATCCATCTTTGAGGAATTTTACTAAGGAATATTTTCTCAGGTGCCATTTGTGTTCTGGGCTTATTTGCTAGACTAAATTCACATGACAGAATACAACAAAAGAAGAGAAAGAAGTCCAAAAAATGCAGCAGCCAAAAAGAAAATAGAATTAATTTTTTTTTAAAGGCTCAATCGCAGTTTAATAGAAAGGAGGAAAATCCCTGTGACAGAGTCATGAGAGAGATGAAATTCCCATTGCTCAGGGAAATAAAACCTCATCCTTCCCCATCTCAACCAAAAGCCTTTCACTCCAGTGCCGAAAATGGAGAAATTAAGAGTGGTGGGGAAGGCTCCATTTGTGCAAAGGGAAACCCTTTCAAAATAACCCCCAAACTTTTCATTCATTTCATTAATTGCAGGTGAAATTATGCTCAGAATCAACCGGCTCAGCAGGGCAAGGGGTGAAAGGGAACCTGCGTCCACACAGCCCCCATGGCTAATAATTAATTAATTCATTAATCAATCATAGCAAGAGGGAAGGGCGGCGGGGGGAGGAAGAAATCTTACCACCAAATTGGGTACCCGGCTAAGACCTTTGTGCCATTGAAGAGAAAAGACAGAATTAGTCCAAGCAGGTGGTAATCCATCAGTCCAGGCTGGTGCAGGGGGAAAATCTCGGCGAAGTTTTCAGCAAAACATGAAGTGCCAGAATGAAGGATCCCCCTCCTTGCAGGAAAAAAAAAAAAAAGGATCAAAAGAAGAGTTAAGCCAAGTCCAAGTCCCTGGTGGTGCGGGGTGACTTTCTGGCTTGTCAGAAACACACCTCTCCAAGCCTTTCCCCCGTAGATCATCCAAAAGCGTCTATTAAAAAGTGCAGGGCTCGGGGATGTCAGCAGGCGGCCAATCAGGGCCCAAGGTGAGGGATGAGTCTCAGCCCAGGGCTGTCAATCACCTCCTCCCCCTCCACCCCACAACTTTGTTCCGAGCCCTGGCTGCCACACAAACCCTCTGTGCACCAGGCTTTACTGGGGCACTCACATTTGGGGGGTTATTTTGTATTTTAATTTTTTTCAAATTTTTTTTTCCCCCCAATTTTGCTCAGAGCCCGGGATGCTCAGCCCCTGCTCACCAGGACTCTGCAAGGTAAGGGTGAGGGGTGGCCGTGGTGAAGGGTTGAGGGGTGGCTGTGACCGACCTCATTGAGCTGGGGGTGAGACACACGACTTGTTCTCCAGATGGAGAGAGGGGAGCACCAACCCCTGCTAACGGAGGCACCCGGGGCACAACAACCCTCTGGATGCCTTGGTGTGGGCACAACTGGTTCTAAAGTTGAAATGAAACCCGCAGTGCCCAGATTTTCAGCGGGTGGGTGGGATGGGTGGAGGGGGGAAGCACTGTCAGACTGGGTTTCTACTGGGAAAAAATGCCATGTCATGGTGAGAGGGGAGCAGGGAGGTGGGAGTGTGTCCCATGAATGGATTTCTTGTGAAGGGCATCTCTGGATGCAGAAGGATGAAAATATTATCAAACCCCCACACGTGGAAGTATTAAAAAAATCATAATCAGTTTTATGGTTTGCAAATGGAGCCAACAAAGCTTTTCCTTAAAAATCCTTGCTATTGGATAGAGAGCCTGCTTTTACAGGGGCTGTTGTGTCAGAGCAGGGGATGACTCGACAGAATGGGACAAAGAAAGGGGAGAAACCAAAACAGTTGCCTTTGCTCCTAAAACATGCTCAGCACCCACAGCTCTGTTGCTGCCCTGGGGCTGATGGTGTCACCACCTGGACTTCAGGTGCTTTAGGAGCAGACAATAAATCAACTTATTTCAGAACCATGCCTGTAACAGAGGTTCAAGGTGCTCTCAGACAGCTCAGTCATCTCATGGGTTTGAAAGCTGTCGACCTTCTCCTTATATTGAGGCTCCGGGCACAACAGATGTCCTGGTGTTTAATAACACAGAGACACAGGTTGCCCGGAGAAGCTGTGGCTGCCCCTGGATCCTGGGAAGTGTCCAAGGCCAGGTTGGACGGAGTTTGGAGCAGCCTGGGCTGGTGGAAGGTGTCCCTGCCCATGGCAGGGGGTGGGACTGGATGGGCTTTAAGGTCCCTTCCAACCCAAACCATTCCATGATCCTATGATGCACCTGCCTCTTGCTTCTGTCTTCCTTGATTCCCAGTTTTTATTGACTTTTGTGTGTTTGGACACTCAGTTAATGCAGAGCTGCTCTCGTAAGTGATAATTGTTTTCTTGGCCATCACACACCCAAGAGCAGCTGATCACACCTTCCCTCTTCCCCAGTTCCTGGACTGGGAGAACAAGATTCTCCAGGTTTCATGCAGTGGGTTTTCCAGCTGTTTATGACCCATCCTAGACGTTAAATATGGCTTGTTCTCTTATGGGATTTCAAATCCCAAAGGATGTGTTGGGTGTCTGTCCTGGCAAATCTTTTACTGACACCCAGATGTTTTATTGAACAAAATCATCTGGGTCTAAGGAAGCAACGATTGTCAAATGAGCATTTGAAGACATGGATTTAATCTGTTTCACTAAATTAAACACTGCCTGGAAATATTCCCAGATCTTGAACTCTTGAACTGTTGCCTGTGTTTTTAACCATGGAGATGGACCCTGGAATGGGCCTGACCTGGCCAAACTACACAGCCCTGCAGAAATTTTAGTCACAGTTTGAGGTTGGTGCAGAACAAGAACTATTCCAAATAGACCCTCAAGGTGTGACCCACCTCTTCTGGAGGTTAAGGAAGTTTAGCAGGATGGATGAAGGTGGTTCTGTGCCCTTGTCTGTCTCATTCCAGTCCCAGGGAATGGTCATTTTTCACTCACTGGTTAAAGAATGCCGTGGAGTGTGTGAAATGCCACAAAACACCTCTAAGCCTGTCCAGAAAAGCAGAACTGAAAGTGCTCCCCAGGTTTGTACCTCTGCTGATGGGTGTTTTGAAGCTTCACAAACAGAATAAGGATTAATAGTACTGTGACAGAATTTCTGACATTGAAATGTCAAACTCTCAGAGAGGCAACAAAGAGAGACTGAAGTGAGTTGTCTCAGGTGACACTGCAGGTGACTGAGAGCCCACGGAAGGGGACAAAAAAACTCAGACACTGCAGGAATCCATATGGGGAAAACTTTTGAAATCTGAATTGAATGGTTGGTTGGAGGTCTTGGTGGAGCTGGCAGTAGTGGATTAATGGTTGGACTCGATGATCTTAAAGGTCTTTTCCAACCTTAATAATTCTTTGATTCTCTGGTGGCTGAGACATTCCTGTCCATCACACTCTGGGGAATACAAAGTGCTCTTTATCCATCTCTCCAGTGCAGAATTTGTAAGCCAAGCCCAAACCAAGCTCCATAATGGCTCCTCTGCAGGAAATCAAGTGGGAAAACAACCCGAGACCAAACCCAGAGACTTTATGTGTTGTTGTGAGATGGGCAGAGGTCTCAGTGCTGCCCTGGGAAGGGCTGGGTTCCAACAGCAGCAGAGATGTGAAAGCTCCCACCCACCCCCTGTACCTGCCCAGCATCACTGACGTGGCCACACACAGGTCCTGAAAGATGAAGTGTGTTGGTAGAGGTTTGATCCCAAGCAGCTGAAGTGGCAGGAAAGGTCTCCATGGCCTTTGGCTCTGATGAAGTTTCTCGAGTTGCCGGAACTCCTCGGAACGTCTCCCTCCCATTGCTCTCTTTGTCTGCTCTGAACGTGTTTGTCCCACCATCACCAGCAATTCATGTTCTCCCACCTTTGGTGAAGACACTGTGTTTCAAGCATGTCTGCAGTTGCTTTGGCTTGGAAATGCTGTGAGTAGAAGGTCCTTACTGTCCCTGACCAGTGACTCTTGGTTCCAAGTTTCTCCCACTGAAATGAGCAGAAAAATGAGTGGAAAAACAATGTCAGGGTTCAGTTGTGTCTTTGGTTGCACCAGCCCTGATCCCCAAAGCCTTGGAATGGCAGGCCTGGCTCCCCAGGGAGCAGGACCTGTCTCACAGGGATGAAGACAACATTGTTTGTGAAAGGAACAGACTCACTTTGAGTCTTCTCTGCTGCAAAATGAAAATCTGATGCGGACATGCTAAAATTATCCTGGGGGTATTTCATGCCAGCCTGAACAAATATTTATAAGTTCCACAGCAAACATTAATTTTAAATGTAATTTCTAAGAGCAAATGACAGTTACCCCAAAGAGTACAATTTCAAAATTTCACTCATAGACCCCTCCTTGTGCTGCTGACTGACAGGTTTATTAACTGAGGGTCTCTTCAATCACATCGCTCTGTCTAGTTTGGCAGTATTGACTCTTATAGACCAGCTTCAGTATGCCCAGAAATGAAAGAAATTGAGGAAGTCAGAGGTTTGGCTGCTCGAGAAAAGTCCTGTTGCCTTTACAATGTCAGTATAAAGGTCCCTCTGTATTGTGGGACATTGTGGTCCTGCAAACGTGGTCGCTGGAGGTGCTGAGGAACCCAAAGGGATCCTTTGGTTTATTCCAACAACACTCCAGCAAAGGAGCATTGTAACCACACTGGAAATGTGCCTCTTCTTCCCCCTGGGCTCTAACTTTTGCAACTTCTACTTCTTTTAGCTTTTCTTCCTTTCTCCGTCGGAATCTCCCATCAGGAAGAAACCAAGTGCCTGGGGAGGGTGATGGGACCATGGACCTTCCTGGATTTGTTCTCAGCATGGATTGCAGTGCACTGAGCCACTGATGAGTGTGGGACACCAGGAGCTCAGACCTCTCCTGGGGGAGTCACTCCATGGTCAGTGTGATGTGGGGAGGACAACTCAAACCTCACTGCCAAGGGCAAGAGATGGATGGTCTGGGATGACCTGATGGTGCAGGGTGGTTTAGTTGGGTGCTAGAGGTTGAACTTTACACCTGGGCACTTCTGAGCATGGCCAGAAACAGGAACTGAGAAGGTGGATCTCTTGGACATGGTCTTTTCAGGGGTTTCAAGTACTAGAATCAGCTGGGTTTGTTGAAGACCTAAATTTTGGTCTTACTATCTAAAGTGGAGGTAAAACAGGACATTAGTGCTTTGATGGCTGTAGCCATCAATTCTAAAGTAAATAATTATATAAAAGTATGTAAAGAGCTGAAGAAATCCTTCCTCAAAGCATAAATGAGATGTTTGAATTCCTTCCATCTTAAACTACCAAAATCTTGTGTGTTTCTGAGGGCTCTGTTTGCTGTTAACATCAACATTTCCCTCTAAACTTACCTGTTCCTCAGCTTTCTTGGCCAAATCTCTTTCCCAGGTCCTTTGTGTCCCCCCTGGATCTAACAGGCAGTTCTCCTCTGCTGTTTCTGGTTCTTCACACCTTAGCTGATGTTCCCTGGGTTCACCCAGGTGGTCATTACCTGGAAAGAGCCATCCTGTGTTAACACCTGAGCAGAGCAGTTTAAAGAAGGGCCTGGTGGATATTCCTCACTTTGGGCTTTGGACAGAAACATTGCTGTGTATTTCCATGGACCTTCTCCATGTGCTTTACCACCAGTGATCTGACTTTTCCAATGGAATTGGGGTATTATTTCTTCTAACAGCACCTTGGTAACTTCCCTTGCTTTGTTGGGGTGGCAGGGAAAAGCTTCATGCCATCCAGAAAACGTGCCAACTAAAACTCCCTTGTTGAGGTAACTCAGGAAAACCTATTTGCCAGTAATGTCCAGGACAGTTCCCTCTTCTTGTATCCCCCAAAGGAGATCTTTTGTAGGACTGGGGATTGTTTTGCAAACATATTTTACACTTACTGACCACACTTTCGATGATTCCTGTCATTTTTGCACTAATTACTTGATGCTGCAAGTTCTCTATAATAATTTCTGCTCCCCAAAGTGTTTCTCTGTGTTTATCCTCTGCTCCTTGTCTCATCAGTGCTCGGGGTACTGTGACTTGTCCTCCTGCCTTTACCCACCATCCTGCAGAATTCAGGGGACCTTTCAAAATTTCAGGCCTTGGTATTCTGGGGTTACATTTGGAAGGGCCACCCATTTTGATGGAGCAACTCTGAGGATGCTTTTTCTCTGCCCCCAACGTTGCCTGGACTGGCTGCGCCCACCCCGTGTCCCTGTTGGGAGCCTCATCCCCATCTTTGCTCCAGCAGAGCTTTAATGCCAGTTCCAGGGAATCTCAGAGCCTCTCATTTTAAAACACTGGCAGAGTAACCTGCTGTAGTACCTGTTTTCAGATCCAAACTCAAGAAATAAGGGTTTTGTTCTCAACTTTGCCAATGACTCCTCATGCAGTTTTGCTGTCTCAGGTTCCTTATCTGCCCCTGAATTTCTGACTTGTAAACCTGTGGAAATCCCTGTTTCTGTGTGTATCCTGTCAGCTCCTTCAGGAGGGAGCTGTCTCACCCTCTGGGCAGCCCTGAGCCAGAACACCAAGGGACAGTCATGAATCACAGGCTTCATAAATACTGAGCAGATGAACATATGAGCAGAACTGGAATCCCAGTTTTTGTGTTTGAAGGATACAAGAAGGATAAATGGTGATGCCTGTGGTTTAGTTGTTTTATTCACATCTATCCTGCTCTGTGGCCAGGGGATCACAGGAAACAGTGAAGTGGAAATGCTGAGTCCTGGCTCCCCCACCATTGCCAGTGAGCCAGAAATCCTCTAAGGAACTTCATCTCGGTGCCACCGACCTGGAGCTCTTACAGACTGTGAGGAAAAACATCTTTCTTTCACTGTCATCTACTTAAATTCCTTCAGCACTTCAAACTCTGTTAGATTTTCACATCTTTCCTCTATCTTGCCACTGAAAAGGAATCACCTAATGAAGCCCTAACTCATGGGTTTTAGTGACTATGGCAACTTGGAGCAGTGAAACCCAGGGCAAAGTCCAGTAAATACAAGGCCATTATTATGTTTGACTGGCAGAGCTTTGCCTCAAATAGTGCTGGCCCACGTTGCACCGTGTGGGGACACTGCTGCAGCAAGGGGCTGACACAGGGGCAGCACTTGGGAGGCAGCTTTAAAGTCTTCTCTGTTCCCCTTCTGTTCTTATACCCACATCATCCCCACTCCAAGTCACCCCTGCTCTCTCCTCAAGTTAAGGTACAGTAGGACACTTGTCCCATCAGCCTGCAGCTTTTAGCGGGAAAAATATCTCCAGATGACACTTAGGGTTCTGTTCAGTCTTCACCTCAGCACCTTTGGGCAGGATAATACCTGTGGACAAGGTCCCAGAAGACTGTCTTGCACAATGATGTGATTTTTGACCCCATTTGGAAGCAGTAGGTGAGGATCCAGGAGAGGGGGGAGCAGGAAGGCTGAGGATGTGCAGCTGCCACCCCGTGTGCCCAAGGTCTGCACGTGGGTGAATGTGAGGGAGCAGAGGTGGCTCAGGGTGGATGAGGATGTGCCATGGGAATATAAAGCCTGGATGGTGGGTCCCAGAAATCTTTTGGGAACAGGCCCATTACACAAAGTGCTGGAAAGTCGGTGAATGTTGTCTCTGGAACTAGAAGTGAAGGGCAGTTTTGAGGGCAGCCTCAGTCTATGGGAGAGGCTGAGCTGCCTCTCAGAGCTGCTGTAAATCTGAGTAATTGCATGAGCTGAGCATGAGAAGAAACTACGCCCCAGGTCTTGGATTGTTTGAAGGCAGCTCTGTCTACCTTGACATCTGGAGGAATGCATCCCAGGGATGGGGGAGGGATGGGGAGCAAAGGGAGCAGAGTCAGTCCTCCCCTTCCTTCTCTCCTTCCCCAGGACTCCAGTCTAGCACTATCCTGGAGGTGGGTAAAAAATGAGCCCAGCTATTTTTTGCTGCAGGCTATGACTTTCCACGATGTTGTAGCTGGAAATCCTGGGGCCCTCTGATGTTGGTGAGGGCCTGTGCTGCTGGAGGAAAAGGAGCTGCTGAATTTACATCAGTGTCGTGTCTCCTGGGCTGTGTGGTCAGGGGAGTGAACTGGAGCAGGCTGAGGATGGGAGACCTTCTCCTTGCTGAGCCCTTGTGCAGGCTACTGAGCCCACAGGTAATGCCCCTGCCTAGAATCACAGTCACAGAGCACCCTGAGCTGGAAAGGACCCCCAAGGACCATCCAGTCCAACCCCTGGCCCTGCACAGACACCCCAACAATCCCACCCTGTCCCTCAGAGCATTGGCCAAACCCTCCTGGAGCTCTGGCAGCCTTGGGGCCGTGCCCACTGCCCTGGGGAGCCTGGTCAGTGCCAACCACCCTCTGGGGGAAGAACCTTTTCCTGAGATCCAACCTGATCCTGCCCTGGCACAGCTCCAACTGTTCCCTGGGTCCTGTCACTGGTCACCAGTGAGAAGAGATTGGAGCCTCACTCCCCACACCCCAGAGCTACTCCCACCCCAGCCCTGCCCTGCCAGCAGGGAAGTGTAACAGTCCAGCACAGCCAACACAACACAGGAGGAGCTCTAAACCATATTTACTGCTTCTTTACCCAGCTCCAGGTCACAGCACTCCTTGGCAGTGGTGCTGCCAAGGTAGGGATGGATGAGACAGATCTCAGCCTCTCTTGCATCTTGAGTTGTTGCCTGCACTCAGAGTGGGTGTGGGATCTGTGCTGGATCTGGCACTGGCATGGCCAGGACTGGCTGTCCAAGGCCATGAGGCTCCACAGGTCCCCAGGAGCCCTCTCTGTGCCCAAACAGATGCAAGAGAGGCTCTGCTCAGCCCTGGGGCTGCAGGGCAGGGGTGCCAGGTCTGGAATGCCCCACACCCCTTCTGAGACAGCCCAACCCAGGGGATCAGGAAAGCATTTTCCCTTGATTACTCTGAGGATGTTGGGCTGGAGTGCAGGAAATTAAAGTACTGGGGAGGGATGAAGTGGAACAGGACAAACATCCCGATGGGAAGCTGGGCTGGGCTTTGCTGGGCTGGGGCTGAGTTTGGAGTGGGCTTTGCTGGGCTGGGGCTGAGCTTGGCTGGTGCAGGGGCTGAGAAAAGGCAGGGCAGCTGGCTGGAGGCAGGGCAGACAGGAGGGCTGGAGCGGTGCCTGCGGAGCAGCCTGGTGGGGATTCAATCCGGGAAGTTTTAATGACACAACAACAACAACAACAAAAGAGGAAAATGGGGAAAGGAAGAAAAGGCTCCTGCAGGGCTGGTTGCCACGGAGACCCCAAGGAAGTTTGAACCAGTCCTGCTCTTTTCACAGCCGCCTTTGAGCCAAGGAGGGAATTATGGCTGGCGATAAAAGGGGACATGTGGCCCTTTGCTCACAGGGAACGGCCTCTGCAGTTACGAGTCTTCAGCTCATTTTCCCCCCTTGTCCCCTCCTGCAACTATACATTCAGATCTCAGGGGAAAAAAAAGGGGGAAAAAAAATCTAGGACAAGTTGTGCTCCCTGTGCCCTGGAGACCATCCCCTCAGGGCAGGACCAGCCTCTTCCAGCCCATTATTCCCCCACAACTCACCACCCCCAGTTCCTCTGTAGTCATGGAATTGTTACTTGTTCAGAGCTGACAAACAGCTCACACCAACCCTGGCACCCAAACAGCCCCCACGATGAAGGGGGGTTGGACACCTCTTCCAGGGGAGCTGGAGACAGTTTTCCTGCCTGCCACAGCTCCTGGGTTTTTGGGAGGGATCTGGCTGACCAAGTGCCAGGAACTGAAATGAAAGGGATATATCCAGCCCTGTGCTGCCTCCTCTGATTCCTCCAGTGGCAGATGCATAACACAAGTCCCAAAGTTGTGTTGTACAGCTCAGATTGTGCTCTTGGGTCTCCCCCAGGGTGGGGTTGGAGCTGGGGACTTGCACTCCCAGTCCACAGTGTGATGTGCTGCCAAAGGTCCTGCTCGGGCCCCTTTGGTGCTGTACACACTAGATAAAAAGGCAAAGGGAAGGCAGAGGTGGCAGCAAGAGAAATGAGTCTCCTGCAGGGGTAGGACAGCACTGGGAGCAGAGCATAGCTCAGCTTGCAGCTCTCACCCCATGGCCAGGTGGGCTCACCTGCTTATCAGAGACCAATTCTCTTTTTTCATGTGTTGTTGGGGGTACTCAGGTCTTCTTGGATCTTTGGTGGTGAGCTCTGAAAGAGCAGGAATGGCTGGGACATGGGGTGGTGACCGAGGCTGGGCCCTGCTCACCCTCCCAACCTTTAGAACTTTGCTCCAGAGCCCCTTTCCCACTCCTGTGCTGAGGTGTTGGATTCTGTGACAGGGGTGAGGCAGACGGATAGAGGGAGAGCCCAGGCCAGGGTGCACAACCTGCTCTGGTTCTCACCCTCTGAGAGCAGAGCCAGGCCCTGAGTGGGGCTGGAGGGTCCAAGTGCCAGTTCAGACATGGGCCCTGCCTGCTCACCTGGAGCTCCTGGTGTCTGTCAGTGTCCCATTCCCAGGGAGAGCCTCCCTGCTCAGGAAGAACTGGCCTTCAAGGAAGGGAGGTTGATATCCTTGAATGAAGAGCAGCTGCATCAATGGACACCCACTCGGACAAGTGTTTGCAGGCAGGATTTTGCCTGTCTTTGCCAGATTTTCCTGTTCTGGGCAGCTCTGTCTCCTGTTCCCAATGCTGCTCCCTGGACACACATCCCATCCTCCTGCCACCCAACCAGGACTTTATTTGTCAGCTCCATGGTCCCGCTTTGCAGAGCAGCTGATAATTCCCAGGCTCTGTCACTCCTGCAGTGCCTTCCCTGCTGTCTGTAGACAAAAATAAAGGAACTTGCACCCCTCAGACTGTGTGAACATCATCTTTCCATCATGTAGCTTGATAAGTGGGCCACCCTTGGAGGTCTTACTGCTGGGGGAAGCTGGAGCTAAAAACATACCAGAGCTTCACTTTTGATCCCTGTAATTCCATTTCTGTTCCATAACAAGAAAAAAAAAACCCAGCTGGAACATCCCCCAGTCAGTGTGGTCTTCTCTGTACTCACCCCACAGTGTTCCCCACCCCTCAGAGAGGCTGAGGGCTCCCCAGGTGGGGGTTCCTCAGGTGAGGGTTCCTCAGGTGTGGGCTCCTCAGGTGGGGGTTCCTCAGGTGTGGGCTCCTCAGGTGGTGGTTCCTCAGGTGTGGGCTCCTCAGGTGGGGGTTCCTCAGGTGTGGGCTCCTCAGGTGGGGGTTCCTCAGGTGTGGGCTCCTCAGGTGGGAGTTCCTCAGGCCCTCCTTGGCCACTGCTCTGGCTTAAATTTCTCTGTCACTGTGTCATCACAACCACATGTTCCCCTCATGGAGTTACCCTCCCAGTTATCCTGGTGTCCTGTTTGTGGGGTAAGTGGTGACAGCTGTAAAAATAACCTTTTTTGGGGAGCAATCTCTGTTTACATCAGTGCCACCTTTATCTGTTGCTCCTTTTGATTTATCACGTTTTTGATGGAAAGTGAACACGGAAACCAGCAGGTTGTCTGTGTATTGGAGCAGGATCACTGTCTCTGTGATCACAAGGGTGAATGTTTGTGAATCAGAACTGGCATGTGCAGCACCTTTTGTCTTGCTCACACTTTTGCAACCAGTGGCTGATTCTCAATTACTGGCGTTTCTCAAAAAACATCCTTTTTTTTTCCAGGAAAACTGTCCTAAAACGCAGTGCAGGTGATGCAGAACCTGCTGCCGACCTGCAGGGCACCTGCCTCCCTGCCGTGCTTCCCGTGGGCTGGGGGATAAGCACGAGAGGATGGAGAGCTCGGAGTGTGGGACACAGTGCCATCCAGCGGAGTGCCACGTGGATCACGGAATCACACACGGTTTGGTTGGAAGGGACCTTGAAGCCCATCCAGTCCCACTCCCTGCCCTGGGCAGGGACACCTTCCACCAGCCCAGGTTGCTCCAAGCCCTGTCCAACCTGGCCTTGGACACTTCCAGGGATCCAGGGGCAGCCACAGCTTCTCTGGGCAACCTGTGCCACGTCCATTTGTGGTGTGGGTGGAAGCTCTGGGTCACTGGTGCTTTCCTGGTCCCACCACAGCCAAACCTGGGCTGTTCAGCAAAGCACAGGTAGAGATTCTATCCCTGCAAACACCTTCCCAGGGCCTGGCAGTGCCCATCACTGACTGGGGTGTCCCAGCTGTGAAGATGTAGGAGGACAACTATTCCAGAAGAACCATCCACAGAGGGCTAGCCCATTGCATCCCATCTCCCTCAGCTGTCTGAGATGGAACTGCTCCAGGTGATGGGGAGGGAGCAAAATCCAAGTTACCAGTCACTTCTGTGGTCGTGTTACTGAGGAGTGATGGGAGGTGTCCCCACAGCCTTCACACCTCACCTCAGGAGCTCAGGGCAAGAAAAGGGCTCCAAGAGCAGCAGGGTGAGCCCACGGGGCAGGGGAAAATAGCGAATACCTTTCCCAAGTGTTTGGAAAGGATTTTTTTTCCCTGGCAAAGCCCCTCCGTGAGCGATCCTTGGGGGCACAGTACCACCTGCTGGCAACGCGGCGGCAGCGAAGGGAGGGATGGACACGGGGAAACCCAGCCCTGGCAGCTTGGTTTTATCCAGGATCAGAGCAGGACTCACGTCTGCTCTTAATTCAGCCCAGTTTTGTATGTTTAGGTTGCAAATTTAGACCTCAAAGTCGAGCCATCCCTGCGAGGGGGAGATTTCCCCTCGGACAGTCCGAGTTGCTAATTCAGGCTGTGATGTTTTTCCCTCTGCAGAAGGAAGGAATGTAAATCCCCCAAGAGAGCCCAGCTTGCCAAATCTGCATGGAGGGTTTATATTGGTAGATTTTAATCACTTTTTCCTTGGTTTTTTTTTACTAAGCTGTAGCTTAAATATTAATGTTTTTAACCCCTGCCTTCTTCTTCATCGAAGTGTGCATTATACACTTCCTCCCTTCCCTCTCAGCCCAAATTTATTTCTGTTCTGTTCTTTTTTATTCCTCTCAGCACAGTGTTTTGCCTCTAAGTCTCCCAGGCTCTCCCCCACTCCAATTTATTTGCTGAAGAAATAGCAGATGATCGATTTGAGACTGTTAGTAGTTCATTCCTGCTCTCAGAACCCTCAAGTCTGGCATCCACATCCACTTTGTTTCCCCTTAATCACTTCCTTGCTCCTGTGGGTGGCTGTTTGTCCTCTCAGAGCAGTGTCTGCAGTGTGCAGCTCATGGCAAAAGGGAGCTCAGAGCACTCAGCACTGGCCCACACACTGTGGCCAGGAAACTGTGGCTTAAAGCAAACCCAGAGGATTCAAAACACAACTCCCCAAAGTATTTGTGGGTTCAAAAATGATCCAGGACTCGGTCCCGCTCTTGGGATGCTGGTTGAGGATGGGTAAGGGGCAGGACAGTCCCTGCTTGGCTGCACTCCCTGGATTTTGTTTTCCTAGGCCTGACTCATCCATCAGAACGCCCCTGACTGATGAGCTGTGTGTTCAGTGCCTTGGGAATAACAATTTGTTCACACTGGCCAGACCATCAGCACCTGGGAGAAAGCACAGCTGGGAGAAAGGACAATGTGGGCTGGAACTCCACACTGTGGGTGAGGCTCAGCTCACCCAAGCTCAGCTGGGAGCTCGGCTGGCAGTGCAGGGCTCAGGCTGAGCAGGGGCTCACACCCAGCCCCTGCTGTGGCTGCAGGTTCTCGGGAAGCTCCCTGAGGTGGTGGGAGCTCAGGGAACAGCACTGACAGAAGGAGAGGCTGCTCTCCACGTCTCTTCTGCCTCTGCCAAGGGCTGTGTGTCCATCCATCCATCCATGCATCCATCTATCCCTCCCTCCCTCCCTCCCACCTGGGATGGGCTCAGGGCCCACAGAGCTCTCCATGGATCAGATCGCTGAGGATGCAGAACTGTGCAGAACAGGGTGTAACACAGTGCTCAGGGCTGATGCTGGGAGCAGAGGGGGGATGAAGAAAGGAAGGGGAGCAGCAGTGGGCTCTCAGACAGGCTCAGTTTGTCAGCGGTCCTTGATTCCCCAGAACCCAGCAGCTCTACATGGACTGACTATTAATTGTGATCAACAGTCCTTTTCCATCCATCCAAGAGACCTCTTTGGAAGCCTCTCTGAGCTGTTGGCCCTTTCCTAGGACCTCAGCAAGACTGACATGGCACGACCAGGATGGGTGATCTCCCCTCTGTTCTCCTGTTTCCTCCAGGGTGCAAGGACTATCTTGACCCTGCTCTTCAGTCCTGTCTTGAGCAATCACAGGATGGTTTGGGTTGGAAGGGACCTTTGAGGGCCAACCTATTCCAACCCCTCTTCCATGGGCAGGGACACCTTCCACTAGCCCAGGTTGCTCCAAGCCCCATCCAACCTGGCCTTGGACACTTCCAGGGCTGGGGCAGCCACAGCTTCTCTGAGCAACCTGTGCCAGGGCCTCAGCACCCTTGTACTAAAAAAATTTTTCCATATATATAATCTGAATCTACCCTCTTTTAGTGTAAAACCATTACCCTAGTCAGACCACAACAGGTCCTACTAATACACAGCTCTGCAGACTCTGCTGACCCCTCATTTTGGCTCTTCATTATAGAATCACAGAATGGTTTGGGTTGGAAGGAGACCATGAAGAACATCTAATCCCAACTCCCTTTCTGTGGGCAGGGACACCTGCTCATGCTCCATGTCAGACCTCAGCCCCACCACCCCCCTGGGTGGCCCAACACACCATTGATGTGGACAAGCAGCACCAACACGGCTCACCTCAAACTGCCCTGAAAACATCTGATTGCTCCACCTCCACCACCCAGCTCCCTGCACAGACATGGACCTTCCACTAGCAAAGGAAGTAGGAAATCCAGGATTCCAGTTTATATCAGGTCCAGACTGGATTTAGGTTGGAAAATGTCCTGCAGTGTGGTGAAGGTGGGGATGCTCCCAGTGCAGTTCACAGCACCCCTCCCACAGCTCCTCTTTGTGGTGAGAGGCAGACCCCGAGGAACATGGATTTCAAGCATACAAGTTACCCTTCAGGTCCTCTGGAGTCTCCTGATGCTTCTACTTCATCCCTGTCCACCCCACTCGAGGGTCCCCGGGGCCATTGGGCCCCTCAGCAGTGTGCCCTGCCCTGGACAAGCTCTGCCCATGGGACAAGTGGGTACATGAGGCTACTTCCCACCCCCACTGGTGACTGTGGATCCCAATGCTGGACCTGTTGCCTCTCCAGACAAAACTACAGTGGGAAATCCCCACCAGGTACTTGGATGTCAGGGAGCAATGGGCATTTCCAGAGGAGTTTCATCGTGTTCCCTCCTGCCTTTCATCTTTCCAAGCTTTGCGTGCTTCTAATCCATGACACGTCCCTTGCTTTCATTTTCGCCATCTTTGTAATTTGATTTTTCTTTTGATCTCTTTCACAATTTCCCCAATTTTCTGTTTAGATTTTGAAATTTGGCTCCCTCCCAGCAGCAACTCCGTGCAAAAGCAGATTCCTTGGGAAAATCACAGGAACAGAATGTGCACGTAACGACTCTTCTCCTGAAAAAATTTCCCAGACACCAAGAATTTGCAGCTTAGGGACTTCCCCAGCCCAAGGCGGTGTTGATGGTTTTAGTAATAGTGTTTTTTTTTTCTTCCATAAATCTACGTGGTTTCTCCTTAAACTGCACGTGAACATTTGGCTTCTGTGACGTGGAGTCACCTGCAGTCCCACAGTTCCTGGTGACAATGTCCTGGTGGTGTGAAGAACAGCATCCAGTGTGGGATTTTATGTTTTATTTGATTTTATTTAATTTGATGCCACAATAATTGTAAGTTCTTGTCCACGCTCTGTGAAACGAAGTGGTCTGGACAAGCACTGTTGTATCAGCATCAGTTGTCCCTTATCCAAACTGAAGGATCCCTACTCCATAGCTTCTTCTCCAGATCCTTTCTCTGTCTCAGATCAAGTTGTCCAAACCTTTCCCTGTTTCATTGCGCCCCTGTTTGAGGTGGGACGGAGGCCGACACATGCCTGGATCTCAAAACATCATGAAATCATGGAATTATTGATTATGCTGAGTTGGAAGGGACCCATCAGGATCATCGAGTCCAACTCCTGGCCCTGCACAGGACCCCCCAAAATCCCACCATGTGCCCAAGAGTGTCGCGGGTCAGTGAAGCTGCAGAGCAGTGCTGGGGTCAAGAAGCAGAGCAGTGCTCCAGAACATCACCTGGGATGAGCTGAGGACTGGCTTAGTCCTCAGCCTACAGCTGGTGGAAGGAGCACCATTTTCACAGTGGGACACGGGAGGTCTGTTGGATGATGGGAGGCTGTCTGTGGTCTGGATTTCTACATCTGAGATAATTAATCAGCTTCCCTTCCTTGATAATGAGTTTCTAATGTACAACAAGTGCTTAATTAAGCACAGCCTTCTATAAAAATATCACCTCAAATCTACTGGGTGGTCATCATGGAGAACAGAACATCAGGAATTCTGGCTGGACCCCAAAACAGGAAGCACCTGTGGAATACCTGCCATCCCGCTCTCCTCATTGACACTGAAGATCCAGGAGAACCAGAGCAGGTGCTGGGAATGTGATGAGGGTGATCCAAGGTACTGAGTGATGGGAGCACTGAAGGAGGGCTGGGAATCCTCAGCTGGAGCCCTGGGCTCTGTCCAAAGGACGAGTGCAGTTCTTACTCCAGCAGTTGCCAAGCTGGTTGTAATTCCCAACAGGCACGGAAAGGATCCCTCACAGCCCGGGCACACTCGGCACATGCCATGGCCTGGGGTCACCCTGCTGGGACAGGGAAGGAGAGGCTTGTGCAGTGTGCTGGCCAAAGGCACATCGGCAGCAGTCCCTGTGACAATGCCAGTGACAGCCAGACTCTGAGCACGTGGGGATCTCTGTCCAGGATAGGGATGTATGGATTAATTTACAACTTGGATCAGTGGGGTGGGGTTTGCAAAGCTCCTTGCTGGGAAAGTGGGAGGATTTTTCCCAATACACGTGATCAATATCAGAGTGTCAGAAATTCCTACACAGCCAAACTCCAGCATATTGAAGCACTGAGTGGGAAGGTTTCTTCAACTTCCATGAATCCCTCAAAATAATTTTCTCTGAAATCTCACAATATGCCTCACAAAATGCCTCTTTTTTGTGAATCAGATAAAGTCAGGTGGCAAGTGAAATTCAATTAGAAGGTCCTTGAAATGCCATATATAAAACCCTACATAAGCTATAGGTATGAAATAACTACTGAGACAGGGACTTGTCCAAATGGCTACAGGACAGTGAATAGGGCAATGAGCAGCTGACTCAGAAACCACCTGGTTTAGAAGAAATATGGCCATGGTACCTTGGGAAACATCCCTAAAACTGCTTTCAAAGCAGCACAGATCAAATCAGCTCTGAAAGGAAATAATTTAACTAGAGAGACATCTACAATGACAAGCCCTGGAGCATGACCCCAGGAACTGGGATAAAACAACATGCCAGGACAGAAGAAAACTGTTCTCCTTTCTCCAGGCTTTTATAGGATTTATTGGCTTGTGAACTCCATGACAAAGCCTGAGCCTTGGTCTTGCTCTGAGCAGTGGAACAAATGGAGCAGATAGAACGGTCTTCTCACCCACACAGGGGGACCCTCTCAGGTGCTCCTGCCACCTTCCTGTTGTCACCAGTTTTCCCTTCTCCTGTTGTGTTATGTGCTTCTCCTCCAAAGTCCCCAACACACCTGAGCCTCAGCCCTGCCTCTGGCAAAGCCTTTTCCATTCCTGCTGTTGGCACAAATTCCTGAGCCAAGCACTAAACCACCCATATTCCTGCTCCTGGACTTGCTTCTTGCCCACCTCCACCACCAGCCTGTCCTCCTCCAGCTCTGCCCAGTGTCTCTCTCTCCTGAAACCTTCTCTGCTTCAGACACAAACTCACTCTGCTCTTTCTCCTCCCTCTGACCCAGCTCCTCACTGACCAACCAAACTCCTGAGGTTTGTTGCACTTTCCCCAAGATCTTCACAAGTGTTCTCCTTGCACAAGGCCCCTCCTCTCCCCACACGTGGCTCCCTCACACCTCGTGACCAAGACAGGAATTACGGGGACAGGCCCTGCCACAGTGGCTCCCCAAAAAGCCAAGAAGGAAGAGAGCTCTGGGGACAAGATGAGCACTCACCTTGTCCCATGTGTCCCTTTGACACCTCCTGCTGAAGACTCATCTCGAGTTGTCCTGCCAGCTTGGGATGAGAAAAGCAAGAAGTACAGCAAGGACTGTCCTCCCTTGGCCAACCTCTTCCAGGCTTCTCTTTCCTGGCAGAAGGAACCAGGACCAAGAAGGACAGGAGACCTCCATGACAGACCCCCTCCATGGCGTAAGAGCATGTTCAGCTTGCCCAGAACCTCCTGGCAGCTCCTCAGTGCAGACCCTGCCTCAGCAGGACCACGGTGTGCACAGTCAGCTGGGACTGTGAAGTGGGGCTGCTCCCTCTGCCCTACAGCTCCCACCTCCTCCCCAGTCACTCACACACCATTTGAAGTTCCCTCCTTCACACCAGCCAGAAGGGACAATGTGTCCTGCCAAGCACAACTCTGCCAATAGAAATAGGCACTGTCAAAGCTGTAAAAAAATCTGGCTGTGGTTGTGGCCTCCAAAGTTCATGGGAAGACCCTTTCTCACATCAGAGACACTTTCCAGGAGGCACCAGAGAGGTGTTCATGTCTTCACCCCACTGCTGACCTGCCTCCCTTGGCAGCCCTCAGTGACCTGGTCTTTCCTTGGAATTCTCTGTCTGGGACTGAAAGGTTGGTGCATCAGCACATAACTGACCTCTGTGGGTGTTTCATCACTTGGATCCTGGCCGGTCCTCTTCACCTTCCTCAGCAGGTCCCTGTGGGATTGCACAATCCTGTGGGATCTGGCCCTCTTTCCTTCTTCTATGAGGCTTCATGGGAATCTGTCCAGGTGTGTTGGGCTGGGCAGTCTTGGACTTCCAAGAGCTTCCAGAACTACTAAAAGCTCCTCACCTGCCACAACTTTGTCCAGGAGCTGCCACCCTCCCATTCCCTCAGTCTTGTTGGCAGAGGTGCTGCATGAACTCTGCTCTGCCCCCCAGAGTTCACCACGTGGATTGCCCAAGCAGGGCAGGGAACACACATCCAGGCAGCTCCTCTGAGCTGCTGAACTCCCAGGAGTGGCTTCAGTGGTGTCACAGCTTCTCAAAAAGTCTGGGAGAAGGGGCTGTGGCTGCTTTAGTACTCAAGGAATTTGGACTCTGGTGCACCAGAGAACTCAAATCTGGAAAGCAGAACTGCAGAGGCTGCACTGTCACCTTCTTTGCCAAAGACATCAAGACTGGACTGTGACAGTGGAGAGCACGGCGTGGTGCTCCCCATGTGGTTCCACTCTCAGGGCTGGAGGCAGGTGGCTGCCTTCTTCCTGACCTGCTCCCATGGTCTGCTTAGGGACACCCTGGCACTGTGGCTGAAGAATAATCCCAGTGCAGAATTGCATTCTGTGGTGTGCTCTCAGAAAAATGCCAATATCCATGAGTCCTTGATGCCAGGCTTGTGTCCTCTGCGTGCTGTCATGGTAGCAAGTCAAGAAATGAGAGGGTTATCAAAAGTAACCCCCCACTCCCAGTCATTCCTATATATTTTGGTGAAAAATGTGGATGCTTCATCCCTGGAAGTGTTCAAGGCCAGGTTGGACAGGTCTTGGAGCAACCTGGGCTAGTGGAAGGTGTCCCTGCCATGGCTTGAACTTGATGGACTTTAAGGTCCCTTCCTGCCCAAACTATTCTGGATTTCTATGAAAAATAGCATCAAAAGCCATTCTTCTGCAAACACCCCTGAACAGGAGTAACTAAATCAGCAAGTCTCTGCGTGTCATCTAATGAGCCGAGAGCAGAAAAGGAGAAAAGCTTCTGAGAGGGGCAGGAAAAATGGAACTTTGATCCTCTTTGAATATTCGGGCAACAAGGCTGAGGCAGAGCAGGTTTAGAGGGAAGACCAAGAGGAGTCAGCAGGGTCCTAGGACAGTGAGGAGCACTGGATGTTGGGGAGTTCTGAAAGGGCTGAAGACAGTTGTGTTTCCCTTCTTCACCTCATTTTTCATGGTATGTGAGACTCCCATCTTACCCCCTTCATGAATTCAGACTTCTCTGACATGCAGCCACACACCTTCCTCTGCTTCCCTTCCCAAGAAACAACCCTGTTCAACCTCCTGGGTCACCATGGCTGGAGGGGCACAGCCCAGCTCAGGTCAGAGCATGAAAGGAGAGCAGGGCTTTCTCTTCCTACTGTAGTGGGACTGGTGTGAGATGGCAACTGGTCATGTTGTCCTTACTTACCTTAATCCCTCTCCTAAAACCATCAGTCCTTGACAACCCGTCTCTGTCAGGCAGGGAAGGGTTACAGAGATGCTCTGCCCAGGGAAGTGCCACAAGGAGCCCCCGTGTAGATAACAAACAGGAGAAGCCCCAGAACAGACTGGAGAACAACAATGGTCCCAGTAGTAGAGAACAGGGCTTCACCCTCCCCCTCCTGAGATATTTGAGGATCCTGCTGCAGGACCAATCCCAGGTTCAGCTGGAGTTCTTTACCAGGAAGGGCTGGATTTCACCGCCTCACATACACCTTTGTGCTGTTTGCAAAGCACCTTCCAGGTACATAAGGTTTGGAGGAGGGTGGGACATCCAGCAGGGCCCCACCAGCTCAGCACAGCTGCCCTGTTATTGCTGGAGGGGGCTGGTTCCCTGTGCCGGTCTGCCTGCCCAGAGCCCTTCCTCTTGTGTGGCTCCACAGCTCTGGGATTCTGAGGGAGTGTGTTCAGGGGATTGGGGTTACACCTTCCTAACATTTGTTGCAAAGTCCACGATTGGGTTCTGGAAATTTGTTGTGGAGCTCCCGTATGAAAGTTTGTCTCCTTGCACTTGGGAGAGTCGGGCTGGATGTGAAACACTTCTCCTGGAGGGTTGTGCATCTGTAGGATAAGAGAGGCATGGGAACGGGCACCCTTGGAGTTCTGCAGGACATGGCCTGACAAAGTCACAACCATCCCTCTCTAGACTTCACAGCAGCCTGTCTTGGGACAGGAGATTGATCCAGAGACCTCCAAAGGGTCCTTCCCACCAGCATTTCTATGAGGTGTCGCTTGTGCATCGCATACTTAGTTAGATGTGTCTGTCCATGCTCTGGGATGTGTGTTGGGATCCTCCTGCTCCATCCATGAACATCAGAGCAGGGAGCTAAGGCAGCAGGAGGGATGATTTGGGTGGGTTCTGGGTGCCCGGGCACAACAGGTGCCTCTTCCCCTCTTCCCCAACACCTCTATCCCTCACAAACAGCCGCCGAGGGCAGCGCTGAGGCTGGAACCGCGATGTTCTCCCACCGTTATCATTCCATGGGGCACTGCCGGGCATCCCCGAGCGTGCTGCAGGTCCTAGCGATGCCCCAGCACGGTCCGGGAGCTGCAGAGCCCCGAGCGTCGTCCCGGGACCCTGCGGGGATGGAGAGACCCGGCTGGGATGCAGGGATCCCGTGGGAATGGAGGAATCCCGCGGGGAGGGAGGGATCCCGCGTGGATGGAGGGATCCTGTGGGAATGTAGGGATCCCGCGAGGATGGAGGGACCCAGAGGGGCACGACCCTTCGCGGCGTCCCCGAGGGCTGGAGGGGGTGGCGGGTCCCCAGGGAACCCCGGGGGTGCCCGGCGGCGGTGGGAAGGGACGGGATGGGACGGGACGGGGCCGCCCCGCCTCCCGCTTAAAGAGCCGCGTTGCCGGGCGGCCCAAGCGAGTGGGACCCGCATCGCCCGCACCATGCGCTCCACCGCCGCCCTCAGCCGCATCCTCCTCCTCCTCCTCCTCCTCCTGCCGCCGCCGCCCGCCGCCGCCTACTTCGGGTCAGCATCGCCCGCGGGCACCGGCCCCGGCGCCGCCTCCGCGCCGCGGACACGGGGGGAGCGCGAGGGACCCGGAGAGGTGGATCGGAGTGTCCGTGGGACAGTTGGGAGTGTCCGCGGGACAGCACCGGGATCCGGGGATAGGGGACAGAGTGTCCGTGGGACAGCGACGGGGTCTGGGAGGGAATGAGGAGTGTCCGTGGGGCAGCGTCGGGGGCAGTGGCACTGTCCGTGGGACAGGGCACGGGCTCTGCAGGGGGATGCGGAGCGTCCGTGGGGCAGCTCGGAGTGTCCGTGGCGCAGTCCGGGCCCGCGGGATCGCGGTTCCCGTGGGATCGCGGTTCCCGTGGGATCGCGGTTCCCCTGGATGCCCTGCGGAGGGGCCGCGGGGACTCCACGGGGCTGCCCCGGCCCTCGGGACCGTCCCGACCGCTCCGGGGGGGTCCCGGCCGGCCCCGCACCTGCAGCGCCCGCAGCATCCCAGGCACGGCCCGGGCAGAGCCGGCACGGCGGGCGCGGTCCCGGCGGGGCAGAGCGGGGAGGGAAGGGGCCGCGGGGGTTTGGGGGTCGCAGGAGCCCCCCCGTGCTCCTGGGCAGCCCGGAGAGAGGGGACGCGGGGAAGATCAACCGTGAGAGAGCGGGACAGGGAAATGGGGTGGGACGTGCTGTTTGCTGGGAGCAAGAGGGAGGAAAACTGGATTGTAGCTCTGAACTGTGCCCCGTGCCTGCTCAGGGTGGGAATTAGCCCCGGGTGGTGGCTGGCACTGATTCCTCCCTGCAGGCGGCTTCCCTGGGGGGCAGAGGGTGGGATGATGGGGCTGGTACAGGGAGCCAGGGCCCAGCAGGGAGGGGAGGGTGACCCCGGGGTGCTGAGGGGCTCCACGGGACTAAAGCCATCGCAGGGACAGAGGGGTCCCCTCGAGTGCAGGGAGGCAGAGCTGCTGCTCCAGCCTGGGACACTGCAGGGTCCCCCGGGCACGAGTGTCACTGGGGGTGGGTCCTCCCCCCACGTTGTAGTTTGCTTGGGATAAAGGCAGAGATGGGTTTGTAACAGGTTGGGTCAAGGCAGAATTTCCCATGCAGAGTGTTCTGTTTTGTCTTGTTTTCTGCGTGAGCTGCTCCTCAGGCACGTGTTTTAGACTCTCTTAAGGGTACCCAGAGCTGTTGGTGTGTGTGTATCAGGGAGTGCAGAACAGACACAAACATTAGTACATTCAGACACTGCTGGGAGCGATCGTAGCTCTCAGGACAGGTCTGTGCTGCCTTACACGTGTGGAGTGTCTTGTTCTCTCTCCACTGATCCTCCCACCAAATGCCAGACATTTCTTCCTACATTTGTTGGGAAAGGTCTGCTGGCTTCTCACTGCTCACCTAGGACAAGATTGCTATTTCATTTCTGCTGCAAAGCTTCCTTAAATCAGCTGGATTTTAAATTTATTAATTGTATCATTCAGCCTAACTTACATCTGAGTGTCTGCTGACGGGAAGGGCTCCCTTTTCTCAGTCACTCAGAGCTTGTAGGAACCTGCTCTTTGAAGGGCTTGGGCTGCAGTGTTTTTGGCTTGCCACCCACAGGGACAGGAGCACATGGTTGTGCCAGTGGAAGGGAATGAATTTGTGCTGCCCTTCCAGGCAACACCAAGCTGTCAGTGACTGTTGCTCAGGCTGGATTTTATTCCAGAAACCTGAATGATTTCTCACCTTGTGGCAATGACCTGTTTGGTGCAAGCTGCTTTCTGGGATATGAAGTCTGTGTGTGCTGCCTCTTGACAACGCACAGCTCAGGGTCTGAGGCTGTAGGTTCACTTTGAAGTGTGGGGTTTTTTCCTTGGGGGGTTTGGCACAGGGGTGTCCTGCATATTCCCACCTCTTCATCTGGAAGTAACAAGAAGAAACTAAAGTCTAAGAACTCCTGATGGTGAGCAATATGTGACATGGACGCTTTCAGATACAAAATTGAGTTTCTAGACTTGAGAGGAACTTAAATATTTTTGAAGTGAATACCTCATGTGGCCTCAGTTGGGAAGAAAAGCAATCTCACACCCAAATTACTCCTGAATTGAGGGGACTGGAGAGCTGGGTCAGTGTCTGTCTCTAGGTTTTTCCAAATAGGAGAGACTTAGGCACATGAGTCAGATCTTTGCTTTCCAAACACTTAATGGAGAAAACCTGCAAAGGTGTAAGAAAAAGTGAAGGAGGCTGTTGGTGGAGAGAGAACCTGAGCCCTTTCTGTGTGTGCAGGGGATTTGGCAAAGGTTGAATTGCTGGTTGAAAGGGTTCATTGCTGGTTGAAAGGGTGAAGAAAAAGCCGAGTTTGATTCCATCAGGATAAAAGTGAGGCATGAAGTGTGTGGGATAGTCCAGCAAAAATCATCCAAGGGCCTGGGAAAGATGCAGATCAGCCCTGAATATACAAATTGGTTTTGCCATGGCTTTAGGACAAGGGGCTTTTAAAGGACAGCAGCTGTGGGCAGATCTCCCACTCCATTCCCAGCTCTTGGAGCTCTCGGCTCGCTGGTGTCAGTGCTCTGGCTGTGCTTGAACAGACCTTGAACTGCCAGTGCAAGGTCCACAGGGGGTAAATTAAAACTTGCTTTTAGGAGAGGGAGAGAAACTCAGCTCTGTGTGCAAGGTGGGCTGGCTGTTGTTGGGGCTGTGTTGGGTTTCCTGGCTGCAGGAATCCAGGAGTGGCTGCTCCCCTGGGTACAGCCACTGTGCACCTCTCCACTTCCCTTGTGCTGGTTTCACCTTTGCTTCAGTCCTCCCCCATCCTGTAAGGTGTTCCCTCCTTGCCTCAGCCACGCTCTTCCTTCCAGGCTGTTCATCTCCTTGGGAGGTGGGAATCTCTCCAGACCTCATTAAAAGCTCTCAACCTCCTGTTGGCTCCTCAGGGGCCGTGTTTTCAAGGTGAAAAGGCATTTAGGATGTGCTGGAGGGCAAAGAGCTCCTCACAGAGGAGTCCTCCTAGAATTAGGCCAGGGCAGAATCTGGAAGAGACCCACCTCAGGTAGGATGTTGTTGGGGAGGTGGAAGTTACAAACCTGATCAAAACCTTCTCCTGGGAGACCTCTGAGGAGCAGGCTGGGACATGTCTCATCCATGGGCCAGTCTGGCCTGTGCTCTGTGGGCAGCCAGATCTGCTGGAGCCTTTAGAACCCCTCCTGAAATACCTGTGGTAGGTGCAGAGGCGCCAGGATTCCTGGGATTTCACAGGATGTGCTGGGATTTCACAGGATGTGCTGGCTGGGTTTGCAGCTCCTCTTAGTCCAGCCTACCTGTGCCCTCTGTATTTAGGCTGGTTCTGCTCCCACCATAGCCAGTGGCACAATTGCTGCTCATTCCATGATGGAAGAGTTTTCTGGGCTCCTTAGGGAGTAAAACCAACACATGACTTGCAGGTCTATTGAATCTGGGGCTTGTATAGTTTTGAAAACAGCATAATATGTCAAATGACATCTTAGTGTTGATACAAGCACCCTCAAAACCACTGTCCTCACCTCCCTTGTGTCCTGGAGATGTCCAGCAAGTCTTGGTTTTCATCCCATTAGCCCATTTACCCACATTCCTACATTTTCTTTGGTAACTGTTTAATTGCAGCATTTCCCTGATAAATCTAATGGACCAAATGTACCTCAAATAGGGACTCTGCTGTCTGAGTGCTCCTGGAAAGGTTTAAGAGGATGTTTTTCTTCCTGTTGAGCTGATAAATTAAATGCTGATATTACTTACAGGCTGCATCATCATTCCTCACAGCCCAGTGTAGCAGGAGGGTTTGTTACAGCCTGTTTTTTTTGGCATTTTCAGTCACTGGGGTATTAAAAAGAGAGAGAAAGAGCAGAAATGGCAGAGAAGGCAACTTTCAGGTGAGCCTTGGAAAGATGGAGTCTGAGGATGCAGTGCCACAGCAGAGATGTGTGGCAGGGGTAAAGGCTTTTTTCTGACTGAAGGGCCCCAGCTCAGCCCCCACCCAGGTCACTCCCTCTCCTCCCAGACCTCTGATGTAAGGATTTGATATCCTGTTCTCTGTGGAGCTTCAGGAGAATTCTTTTTTAAAAAATGAGTCTGGATGTGGACACATCATCTGTTGCTGCTCCCAGGGAGGGTTTGCAGCAAGCAAAGCCCCTCTCAGAGGATTCTAATCGTGTAAACTCAGCCGAGGCTTTCATTCAAGCTTTTTTACTTTGTGAGGAGCACAAACTTGATAGAAAACCTGGAGGACAACAGGTATAGAGACACCTGCCCGAGGGGCTGAAACGACAACTCTGATGGAGGAAAGTCAAAACCTTTGATATCAGTTGTTAAATCCCAATATTGATTATTGAGATTCATAATTTAGAGGCTTTGGGGATTTCTGCCACCTTCTTTGTAGGCAGTGGGTGGTACAAAGCAGAGACCATCCCAGTTAATCCCAACAGTCCAACACTCACTGGCCATGTCTTCATTCAGGGACAAATATGGAGGATTAAATGTGATGTTTCTGAAAGGACTAAAACTGTTTCAGTGACCTGCCAGGGACAGAGGAGACTTGAGGACCCCTGTGCACCACAGTGGCCTTGGTTTGCTCATGTCCCATATTCCCTCAGCCTTCCTTGAATGCCTGTTGCAGCTCTCTGTGGGGTGTAGATATTCCTGTGGAACATGAAAGGCCCCTGAAATCAGATATGGAGGGTTGCTGGGGCTCCCTTTGATTTTTCTCCTTACTTGGGAGAGGTAGGAAAGGCATATTTTTACGGGTTTTTAAGACCTCTCAGATCCAGAGGACATTGGGCATTGCACAGGAACAGGCTCTCATTAAAAGTCTCTTAAGCAGCTGGAATGTGGCTGGAAGGAGATTAAAGGAAATAGATGAATTTACCAAAGTGCTCAGACAGAAAAGGAGAGAGAAATAAAAGTTGGAGCTCCTTATTGTTCTCTCAGATCACGAGCAGGTGTGCATTAATTCAAAGAGCTCACTTTTTTCACTGTATGATCTGTAGATAATAAACCCTAAATCATCTAAAAACGATGTGCAGTTCACCCAAGTGCAAATATTTGCATATTTTATATTTAATCTTGTGTGAGTGTTTCCATCCTGTGATCTTGATCTGATCCTGTGCTGGTTTTACCCCAGTAAAACACAGTCATGGTTGGAGCCTGCAAAGCCTCCCCTCAGATGGGTGATCTTGGTGGGTCAGTTGTGACCCAGAGAGTGGCTTCTGCTCCCAGTTGTGCCACTGGTCGCCTCCACGGCCTCGGGCACCCCTTTAACTTCTCTGCCTGCTTGGTTAAACTGGAAGTTATGTGAGAGACTAGTTGGGAGAGTGGTGTCTGTGCATGGATCTTATTCTGGGAATCCTGATCTCTGACAGGATCCTGAGCCTCCAAACACAGCAGGATAATTTTTCCTGCTGGCGTTCACCTGTCTAAGGTGATGAGTGTGACAGAAAGGTTATCTTCCAGGCAGCTTTAGTCACATGAATTAACCAATTTACTGCTTGTTTCATTAACCATGATATTTCCATCTGGTTATTTCTGACCTCCATTTCTAGAGGAAAACCAAGTTACTTTGTGTGTTGCAACTTTACAAACTCAATAATAAGTGCAACAAAGATAACAATAATAAAAAGAAGTATCGTGTGCTCTGAGATGTGCTCAGTTGGTTGGAGCGTGGTGCTCATAACACCAAGGTTGCAGCTTTGATCCCTGAATGGGCCATTCCCTAAAGAGTTGGACTTGATGATCCTTGTAGGTCCCTTCCAACTCAGAATATTCTGTGATTCTCTGTGTGTGTAAGTTTGCCTGTGCAACCAGCTCTTTGTGTAGGATGCTGCATTACCTCTGTCAGAATTTAAAGTGTTGCTGGATTCAGTTTTAGGAAGTGTTTTTCCCATGAAGCTTTCACTTTGCATGGTGTAAAGGATGAATTAAACTTGGTATCTCTGCTCTGTGTGTGGTCCCAGGCTGTGTTTGCTCTGCACTATTAAGATTGCTCTGCAAATGGCATCAAATTCTTCAAAGGTTTTAGGGTGCCTGTCGTTATTCTGTCTGGGTTTTCCGCAAATATTAGCACCCAACATCCTTCAGGGCCTGGAGAACGGCAAAATCACCTTCTCCCAAATCTCACTGGCCACTGGTGGACCATTCTTGAGATAATCTCTGCCCAGGATTGTAGCACAGCTGTCCTGGCTCAGACCAAGGGCTCATGTGGCCTCACCACCTGAGTCAGCACTGGGAGTAAGAAATGTGAAGGCAAGAGCATAAAAAGGCACAGAACAGCAGATAGAGATGCTCTCTCAGAATCCTCTCCAGTTTCTGACAGTTTGCACCTTAAGAGTTTCCTCTGTCAAAGTATCTTTGTGTTTAATGGTCCTTTATGAATTTTTCTTCCATGGTTTGCATGAATATCTGGATACTTATTATTCCTTGTGCCCTGCATTGAGAAGGGCTTCAAGTCTAACTGCAGCCTCTGTGTCCCATTTCATTTAGCTTTAGTCTGTCAATTCATAAATTATCATAATTCCTCCTGGTTCTTGTATATTACAGGTTGGAATAATCTTTACTCACTTGCAGGGCAGTCCTGCTTTCAAAGCCCTGTGTTCTCCTTGTGTTCCTTTTTCTCCTGGTAGGAACTGTGGGAGATATCCAGTCTACCTGTGTTCATACACAAGCTCTTCTGGAAATCTGTCCACTTTACAAGATGGTAGAATTTGACTTGTCCTTGGTCTGTCTGTTCAGTGGCTCCTTCACAGCAGGTTTAAGAGGCCTGACCACTTTCCAAAGCTGTGTTGCCTCTTCTCCCCTGTTCTGTATTCAACCTCCGCCCACTAATTCTACTCTAGTCTGAGAGTTTCTCTCAGCTCTCCCCTGTGCTGTGTCATTCATCAAATCTCTTGTAAAAATTTGAGGATGTTTGTCACCTTTTTCTCCCTTTCACACTCAAGCAATACTTTTTATACCACATTTTCCTTCCTGTCAGCCCTCAATGTGAATCAGAGACCCCCTGAACCCCCGGAGCTACAGAAGAGCTCAGAGTCTTGGCTTTGCAGTTGCTGCTCAAGACGCATCAAACGTGGGGAGAGCTCACTGAGTTAAACTGTGTCTGCTCAAGGTCTGACTTTGGGACTTTAGCTTTCACCCTACAGCTCTTGCTTTGCTGTTTGCCTACAGACTCCAGCCCTGTGTGCTCTGTCTGTTCTCAGGAGGTTGGATGCCTGGCAGTTCTGATGGTATGTGGACAGGCAGTGTTTTGGTATAAAGGAATTTCAAAAGATTTTGTCTGTGGCTTTCAAGCAATGAATGATCTCAGTGTTGTTATATCAGGCTCTCAGACTCCTCAGTGTCAGTTCCCTCCTTATTTCTTCTCCCTGTGCTGTGAACTTGGGAAACTTTGGTGCACGGGAGCACAGAGAGTGCATGGAAATGGAAAGGAACCACATCTCACACTGCACTTGTTGGCAAGTGCACTTTCCTGGGATGTGGGTGCTGAAATCCCACTACCAGGCAAAGTCCAGGGCTCTGGGTGAGTGTTGTTATTCTCCCAGCTGATATAACAGCAACACCTCTTCTGAGCCAGCACTGTCCCACTGAGTTGGACAGTCTGAACATCCCTGATGAGATTCTTCTCACCCACTTGGTTTCTAAGGTTCGATGCTCACAGAATATTCTGAGTTGGAAGGGACACATAAAGATCACCAACTCCAACTCTTAAGTGAATTGTCCATACTCACAACCTTGGCATTATTAGCACCATGCTCTGACCAACCGAGCTCATCTCAGGGTTCCTGTGGGATTCACAAGGTTCCTTGTTCTTGGGAAGTTTGCAGGTCTCTGGGTGATTCCATGTGTCAGTTAATTGCATTTGTTCCTAGTTAAGGATGTGTGAGCACACCCGGAGGTTGTAGGGCCCTGTGAGAACAGAGGCAGAGAGCTGTGGGGTTAGGTCTGAACTGGGCTCTAACTCCAGTGCCTGGATAGACTGGGTTGACTCCAGGGAGACCCAGACAAATATCTCGAAAACAGATATCTGTGAAGTGTCTGGAGGACTCAAATCACAGCTGCAGTGCTTGACTTGCATCCTCCAGCACGAAGGTACATCCCTGACACGAGTATGGTCTTATTTGAACAGCTGAGGGTTAGAAATGTCTGCTGTGGAGCCAGGTGAGTTCCCATCTTGGTCACCTCCCTGGGATAAAAGTCTTTACATGTGGACTGGAGTGTGGTAGACAGTGTGGACACGTGTCCTGGTCACTGGCACAGACTTCCTTCTCCTCTCTGTGCCAGACATTGGCTGTGCCAGACATTGGCTGTGCCAGACATACACCCGCAGACACAGACAGTCAGACTGTTGGACAACTCCACTGGGGAAGAGCCATGTTTTACCAGGAGCCTGGGAATGGTGCAGAGATGAAGTCTCACTGGTGCATTACTGGGGGGAATGGCTTGTTTGGTACCAACAAGTTGCTGGAAGCACCACCTTATTGCCCATCTCCACCTGGTTTGTGTTGCTCAAGTGCTGGGCTGGGCAGGGAAGGGCACGGAGAGTCCCTGCACTGCTGGTGGCAGTGCCAGTGGCCAGGATGTCCTCGTAGGAATGCTCCAGTGCTGGCTCCTCGTTACATCCCTCCCTCTCCAGCTCTGCTGGTCTGGCTCCCACAGCAGAGCCCGATTTGCCTGAGTGGGGGAGAGGAGCAAGAACCAACCAGCTCTTCCATTTGTACTCCCTAAACTACCTGTGGACTTGCACAGAAAACCACATGGTTTGGGAGAGGGGGAGGGTGTTGTCTGCAAATGTTAACGATGGGGCTGAGATGTGTCCAAAAGGGAAGGTTCCAGGACGTTTCCATTGATCTGGTTTTGGTATTTTTGGGTGGGGGTTGGGGCACTCTGTGATCCTGTGTTTGGCAATCAGGTGCCACCTTTTCTCCCTTTCACACTCATGCAGATTTAAGCAATACCTTTTGCACCACATTGTCCTTCCTGAGTCAGCCCTCGATGGGAATCAGACACCCCTGAGCTACAGGAGAGCTCAGTCTTGGCTTTACAGCTTCTACTTGAAATGCATCAAAGCCCCTGACAAAGCAGGGGGAGCTCAACAGGCCTGAGTTAAACTGTGTCTGCTCAAGCTCTGAATTTGTGACTTCAGCTTTCCCCCTCTGGCTCTGGCTTCACCAGATCCCTGTTGTGCAATCCCATGGCTGCTCCCAGTGTGTTTGCAGCCCTCAAATCTCGCATCAAAGTAAAATAACTTCTCTGTGTTTTCAAGCATCCTAAAGATAAATTTTGCAAGAAAAATATTGTCTTGCCATAAAAGGGAAAACATTTGTCTCAAAAATTTGTTGCATTTTCCAGCTGAGTTACCTGAACACGTAAGTGCATTGCTGTTACATTTGACAGGACATTTTTTTTTGACCTTTCCTTTATTTTTTCAGCAAGAATATGTTTTCCAGCAAAACTCATGCTTGCTGTAGAAAGGTGGTCATTGGTACTGCCTCCCCACTGGGCTTTCCTAGTATGTCCAGTGGCACAAATCCTGGGAAGGACATGGTTAGTGCTTTTTGGAGAGCTGTGACCTGCAGCACCACGGGATCTCTGTATGGGACACCGGAAGGAACTGGGAACTCACTCTGTGACTGGCAAGGAAAACAAGCTGAAGGGGTGTAGACATGTCACAGGATCCCAGGATCCCAGAATAGATCAGGTTGGAAAGGACGGTGGCTGGTCCCATCTTCCTGCTCAAGCAGGGCCATCCCAGAGCACAGGGCACAGGATTGTGTCCAGAGGGGTCTGGAATACCTCCAGTGAGGAAGAGTCCACACCCACTCTGGGAGAACCTGTTCAGTGCTGGGTCACTGCCCAGCAAAGAAGTTCTTCCTCCTGTCCAGGGGGAACTTCCTGGGCATCAGTTCCTGCCCGTTCCTCCTGTGCCATTGCTGGGCCCCCCCAGCAGAGCCTGGGCCAGCCTCTGCCCCCTCCCTGCAGCCCCTGACACACGGTGGGAGGGCCCCTCTCAGGCTCTACTCTGGAGGCTGAACAGCCCCAGCTCCCTCAGCTTTCCTTGCTCCCAAGAGATGCTCCAGTCCCCTCCACATCCTTGTCACCCTGTCACGGAGCCAAGAGAACCTTCCCACCTGGGGTTGCTGGAGACAACACACTTGTTTTTCCTTCCTCCCCACAGCATTGCTGTGGTACTTTGCCTTGGTGTGTGGTGGAGATGGGATACAAGATCTAATCTTTAGTGATTAATCTTCTGAGCTGGTAAAGTACCAGGAGCTGCAGCTTTCCAAATATCCTGCCCTCCAATTACCTTTCCATGGCTGCCATTTGAGAATCATGGTAGAATCCCCAAATGGTTTGGGTTGGAATGGACCTTTAAAAGCCACTGAGCCCGACTCCCCGCCATGGGCAGGGACACCTTCCACTAGAGCAGGTTTCTCAGAGCTCCTGTCCCACCTGGCCTTCAGAGAATCCCAGAATATGCCAAGCTGGAAGGCACCCACAAGGATCATCCAGTCCAACTCCTGGCCCTGCACAGGCCCATCCCCAAGAGTCACACCCTGTGCCCAAACACTCCCTGAGCTCTGCCAGGCTTGGTACCGTGACCATGAAGGATCCATAACCTCTGCTTTTCCTGCTTCCTTTCAGCCTGACCGGGAAGGAAGCCCTGACCCACTTCCCGTCACTGGGGCCCTCCCCGGGCTCTGCCCAGGGCAGGGTGCACGTCAAGCAGTGTGACCTGCTCCAGCTGTCCCGCAAGCAGAAGCGGCTGTGCCGGCGGGAGCCGGGCCTGGCCGAGACCCTGCGGGATTCCATCCGCCTCGGGATCATGGAGTGCCAGTTCCAGTTCCGCAGCGAGCGCTGGAACTGCAGCCTGGAGGGGAGGACCAGCCTGCTCAAGAGAGGTACAAGGTAGTTGGTTGGCAGGGAAACTCCCGGTGCTGCAGCCCCTGGAACGTCCATCTCAAATCAAGCCAGGGGGGTTTGATCGGCACCAGGGAGTGCCCAGAGTGCCCAGATCATCCATTTCACCCAGGAACGGGCGCGTTGGGCCCCTTTGCCGCAAAATAAGCTTTGTCCTCGTGTTTCCTGCAGGGTTTGTCATGCATTGGAGAGTAGAAGGAAGTTGTCACCCTTGGCTTGTGGATTTTTGCCCGGAGTTCCCCAGGCTGAGCATCCTCCTCAGCTGGGAATCAGGGTGATACTGTGGGAAAAAGGGGCAGTGCTTGATGTCAAGGGATGTTTTAAGAAAAAACTCTTTTTAGGTCTTCGGATATTTATATTTGTTATTCTCAGATACAAAATTTATACCTATTTTCTGTTTGTCAGCATGACTGTTTATACCTGCATTTCAGTGCAAGTTGTCAAATCTTTCCTAAGACTCCTTCCCATAAATTTGGAGTTTTTGTAGAAGTTCAGAGTGGACAGAAGAGCCATTCGCTTCTGTTTCCCAAAATGCTTTAGAGGAAGAAAATGTCCTTAAATTCTCTATTTGAGGTAGGAGGGAGCATAACAAATCCTTCAAATTATAAGAACTTGAGAAAAATAGAATCAAGACAGACACTGAAACCATTTCTTAGTAAAAGTATCTTTGCTAAACCTGTCCTGATCCAAGCAAAGCCTCATTATGTGTTACCAACTTTCAACCCTTCAATAACTTTTAGTGGCATTTACTAAACTTCATTCTTCAGAATTACTGAGTTTCAGTCCTTTAATAATATTTAGCAACTTAATGTTTTTTTAAAAAGAGCCCAGACAAGCCAAAATTAAATTTGATGAAAATAAATGCAAATTTTAATTAGCATTTGGATTGAAAATTTTTAACATTTTCATTTAAAATTATCAATTTTTATTATATTAAATATGAAGTTAATATTTTATTAAACCAGCACATACAAGGTCAGATTTACCTCACTGCAAGACTCTGTTGTGATTTTTTTTAGCACACGAAAGCAAATTTCTTTAGTTGAAGAAGCTGTTCGTGATCATTTTGAGTGTTTTTCTGACACCTGCACCTTCATCAGCCTCAAAGAACTTGAAAATGACAATTGAATAATCCTCCTCTTCAAATAGCTGCAAAACATTTCATTATCTGGCAGTGACAAGCCTTAACATTTCCAGGGACTCCTGACTGACAAAATAAAATATCACCTGTAATTTAAAACCTGTTTCGGCAGATGAGGAGAAGTGTTTGAAAACTTTTATTACACAATCTTAAGGCTCAAATGATGATTCAATACAGCAAAGTATGCTGGGTGCCCTTCCTGGGTGAGGGGACACTTGGTTGGGAGCAGTTGTTGGTTCTCATTTTCCTTCAGCTTCCAAAGGGGTTTGGTTCCTTCACAAAGAACAGGAACACTCTCAGCTGCCACTTTTGGTCTGCTTCTCACATTTCTTGGAAATCTCTTGGAAATTGTTGGTCAGACAATGGACTCCACTCCTTTAGCTGAAGTTGAAGAGTTTTAGAAATGATCAAATCATTCGATATCTCCATGGTCCCAGAGAAACCCTAAAGAAAAATACACACTTTGAACAGTCTTTAAAGGTCTCACAAGTGCAAGAGAGGTCATGTCCTAGTGAACTGTGAGGGGTGAAAAGCCACACAGTTGGCAGTCCCAAACTGCTGTGACTGATTTGGATCATCAATGTTTTTTCTGCTTCTGGAGATGGGGAAAACCCCAAAAAGACCAAGGGCTTTCTAGTCCTTGAAATGCCAGATTTATAGTCACAGTCTGCACTATTTGTTGTTCTGGATACTTCTCTGGATACAACTGGGAAACTCCTTTTGCATAACCTACCACTCCTCTGTGACCATTGTCACTTATGACAGCTGTTACTGTTCACTGATCCATGCAAAATCCTTCTGCACTTCTTCTCCACTTCCTTAAAAATCCACGGTAAGAGTTAGATTTAAAATGATTCTGGAGAGACATTTCAAGCCATCCTGTTGCATGGTGGCAGTTGGTGTCTTTGTAAAGCACTGATGGTCATTTGGTGTCCCAGGAGTGCCATAAAGGTTGCTGGAGGTCAGGCAAACAGAATTTCATCTCAAACAAGATGGTGATTCAGGGAAGAGAAATAAAATTTGAGCAAAGAGTTCAAATGCAGGCACTCAAAAAAATCCTTCTTGGGAAATGAGCACTCTACGATCCTTCCATCCATCAGTCCATTTCTTGGCCTCATGCTGGATTCTTTGACCTTCAGGCAGTGGTTTCATTGATGCCATGAGGAATCTAGGAATGGTACAGCAGTGGAGTGGTAGCTCAGAGACGTGGAATTTCCACCATGGGAGATTTTGAGAACTCAGTTGGGGAAGACCTGAGCAGCTGGCACTGAGTTAGCCCTGTTTTGAGCAGGAGGTTGTGCTAAAGACCTTGAGAATCCTTCTATCCTAAATCTTTCTACAGTTCTTTTTTGATTGGTTGGTTGGTCTGTTGATGTGATTGTTTTCCCTCCTCCACTTGCTCTGAAACACTCACCTTCACTGTAGCACTGAAAAATCATTGCCCATGAACATCTTTCCTTTGGCAGAACCAGCCCATGGCTGAACTCCTCCTGTTATAGTTTTCCTTGTGGTCTGGAGCACACCACACTCAACAGTGGTGCCATTGCAGCAAACATCTCTCTGTATTTATAGGCTGCTGAGCTCAGAAATCCTCCCAGAGAGCTCAGGGGAGGACTTGGACCCGTGCAAGGTCCTACCGAGGGGGTTGGTTTGCTGCAGCATCTTGAAATTCCTTCTGTGCTGGATGTTTGCAACCAAACTGCCCAGCAAACACATCTCATGGAGATGTTCCCCCTTGCCCCAAGTGTCAGATTCCATTTGGTCCCAGTCAGTGGGGTCAGGGGAGTGACTCATCCCCAAAGCGGGTCCTGATAGCCCAGCATCGGCTCCAGGCTCCGCTGGCTCTGGTGACAGAGGGAGGAAGGATACCAGGACACATGGGGAAATCTCTCTCAGATCTTAAATCATGCTCCTTGGAGCTGATTGCTGCCCATTTGTGGTGTGTCCTACTGAAAATCCAGCTGCTGCTCTATTGCATGTTGTTATTCCACAGGGGCTGAAGGACCTTTCAGTTCTCCCTTTACTCATGTGATTTGTAAATTAACCATTAAATGGTGATCTATCCCTTAGGATAAAGAACAAGGAATCATTTCAGACTTTTTGGACAAGCATTTGGCAGCCTGGAGATGTTGAAACTTTGTCTTAGGAGGAGGTGGGAGGGGTGGAGAAGGAGATTTGAAAGCCTGCTTGGTATGTGCAGTCCTTGCTGTCTGCAGTGGCCTGACCACAAGCCACGGTCTCTGATTTCCAGTGGGCTGAGAGCTGGCCAGCACTTCCATGGAGTGCCACAGGATAACCAAAGCATTGCTGGTCAGAAATAGCAGGAGCAGTGTGGTGTTCCACAGAGCCAGATTTAGCAGGGGCTGAGGAGCTGCCGGGGACTGCTGCCTTCACATGGTATGGGAAAGGCCTTCTGGAATGTTCTCCTTGCTTCTGGGATCAGTGTGTCAGAGAGGAAACTGGGAATCTGGTAAGCATTTGGAGATTGGCTTCTGGAATGATTTAACAGGTTTAGGATCTCAAATATGTTTCACCCCCTCTTAGCTCCTTCTTTGGAGTGGGTTGGCCACTGTTGAAAATGTGTGAGCACCATGTTGCTGTCCATAGTTTGTACTGGCTGCGTCCCACACCAGCTTTCCTAAAACTTTTGATGGATTTGGTGACATCCTTTCATTGTTTTTCCAGTACCCTGAGAAATTTTGTAGAACATCATCAAACAGAGAGACTAACGGCAAATTATTGTCCCAGTGCTTACAGCGACCAAGATGGTGAGGCAGGAAGGAGTTGGTTGGTTGATCTCCTTATCTCCTCCATATTTTGACTCTCCCCTCATGTCCATACTGTTGCTGGATCTTTACCTGTAATTCTGCAATTCCAAAGAGCTCCTATGGAGTGTGTATTGAAGCTGGTAATGCAGCCTCTCCACTGTGCTCATGGTCAGTCACACTTCTCATTCTTCTTGCTGACAACTGTCAGGAGAGCTCTGTGTCCTGTTCTCGGGTCACATTTGTGGTGGTGTTACTCAGATGTCAGCAGTCAGTGGCCTGATCTCTTATTACAGTTTGATGGGAATTCTTTGAAGGAACATAATAAGGGAAAGATCTGAGGGTGGACTTGGTGAATTCTAGAGGTGAATTCCAACCTCTGCTCCAAGCAGGTAACTGTAAATCTAGATCAAGTCTCTGTGGTTGTCTCTCTCTCTTCCATTATTGGGGTAAACAGATTTTCCTTCTGATGTGGAAGGAAATTCGGAATTTTCCCATGTGGAATATTTGTTTGCTTCAATGTGTTTTCCTCCTTGCAATGTACCACCACTCTATTTCTCATAAACCAATTTTTTTCTATATTGGCTGATCTTACCCATTCCTGCACTCAGAGTTGTTGATCAGTCACCCGTCTCTCTTCCTTGCACTAATTCCTAAATTGTGGACTTGTTAAACAATTTCTCATTAATAGTTTTCTTTTCTACAAATGAACTGCTGAAAGAATATTACGATTATCCCCAGGATTGAATAGACAAAGAGGTAAATATAAATGAGTAAATAAACTATTTTGGAGTTTAGGTCAGGTTTGTGTCAATCCGAGTTTCCAGAATTTCTGTGGAGCTCCTGGGTGTCGTATCAACATTCCCATTCCTGTCTGATCTCACATCTCCAGGCTGAATTTCCATTCAGTCCCTGTACTTTGTTTCCTGGTTAAATGTCCTGGTGTGCCATGGTCACACCACGACCTCAGGGATTGTAACCAATCCTGAGAAGCCTCCTCTGGGAGGAGAACAGCTTCAGAACACAACCCTACAGTCACTGGGAGTGGATAATTTCCAAGGAATTCAGAAACCCCACTCACATGTGGGAGAGTTGTCCTTCTTGCCAAGATGTCCTTCAACATGCAACCCTTGCCAGCCAAACTACACGTGATCTTTCTGTGGGAAATACCACGACAGCCCCAATTAAAAACATGTTTGAGTAACAGGCCAGATTTTAAAAATATTTTCCCAGTCTCTACTCCATATTTGCTGATTTTGGGCCACCCCATGATTTCGGTGGCAGTCTCTATTCACACCCCTCAGCCCATGGGGAGGGTGAGCACAAACGGAGTTTCACGGCTGTCGCTTTTTGCAGTTGGATGTTTTCCCACCCCTCCCTTGATCCATGACTGGTCTCCTGTCCATGTCACAGAGTCACAGAATATGTTGAGTTGGAAGGGACCCACAAGGATCATCGGGTGCAGCTCCTGGCCCTGCACAGGCCCATCCCCAGGAGTCCCAGCCTGTGCCTGGGAGTGTCATCCAAACACTCCTGGAGCTCTGGCAGCCCTAGTGCTCTGCCCACTGCCCTGGGGAGCCTGGTCAGTGCCCAGCCACCCTCTGGGGGAAGAGTTTTTTCTAAAATCCAACCTGACCCTGCCCTGACACAACACCAGGCCATTCCCTGGGTCCTGTCCCTGGTCACACAAAGCAGAGCTCAGGGCCTGCCCCTCCTCTGCCCCTCACAAGGAAGTTGTATGGAACCAGTCACAGCCATGGGGTGAGACTGGGGTGTCACTACACCAGTTACTTCAAACACGATGTGGAGCTTCTCCGATAGAGTGGTGTGCAAGTAAAGAGTTTAATCTCTTTGTATTTATAATTAATGTAATTATTGTGCTTAGTTTTTCAGTCCATGCACAGTCAGGAGAACCAGTGAGGTGGCTGAACACCATATTTTACCTTTTCTTCTTCTACCCCCTCCCTCTCCTTCTCGTGTGCAGGTTTTAAGGAGACTGCCTTCCCATCTGCCATGTCCCATGTCCCTCACACACTCGCTGGGTTTTGTGCCTTTGTATCTGTGATTATTGTGCTTGGCTTTAGTCATGAGGAGTCAGGAGAGCCAGTGAGGGAGTCTTCAACCTTTTTATTACTTTGCATTTCCTGCTCTTGCCGTTTCCTAATCCTTGTCCCACAAAGGTTTTAAGGAGACTGCCTTCCCCTCTGCCCCGTCCTCCGTGTCCCTCGCTGGGTTTTGTCTCTTTGTGTTTATAATTGTTGTGCTTTGTTTTAGTCCATGGACAGTCAGGAGAGCCAGTAGAGGTGGCTGAACACCTTACCCTGTTCCTACCCTGTCCCAATCACAGAAACACAGAATCACAGAACATGCTGAGTTGGAAGGGACCCATCAGGATCATCGGGTCCAACTCCTGGACACTCCAAGAGTCACATCATGTGCCTGAGAGCATTGTCCAAATGCTTCTTGAACTCTGTCAGGCTTGGTGCTGTGACCACTTCCCTGGAGAGCTTGTTCAGTGCCCAATCACCCTCTGAGTGAAGAACCATTTTCTAATATCCAACTTAAACCTCCCCCAACTCAGCTTCATGCTGTTTCCTCGAGTCCTGTCACTGGTCACAGGAGTGAAGGTATAGGTACCTGCCCCTCTGCTTCCCCTCATGAGGATGTTGAAGACACCAATGAGGTCTCCCCTTAGTCTTCTCTTCTCTAGGCTATTTTTATCCTCTAGAAGTCCAAGGCTGCAGAAGAAATCCAGACTAGCCATTAGTTCAATCAGCACACAGGAAACAACAAGCACCCGGTGTGGGCTTGGTTTAGTTTTTGGGTTTTTCTTTTTAGATTTGTTCTTGTTTTTGAAACTTCCACTCCCAGATTACCCATTTTGCTCACCTAAGCAGCACAGCTAAGCAGTGTTTTTGTCCTGTGCAGGTTTTAAGGAGACAGCTTTCCCGTACGCCGTGTCCTCGGTGGCCCTCACACACTCATTGGGTTTTGTCTCTTTGAGTTTATAATTGTCGTGCTTTGTTCTAGTCCATGGACAGTCAGGAGAGCCAGTAGAGGCGGCTGAACACCTTACCCTGCTCCTACCCTGTCCCAATGCAGGTTTCAAGGAGACGGCCTTCCTGTACGCCGTGTCCTCAGCGGCCCTGACGCACTCGCTGGCGCGGGCCTGCAGCGCCGGGCGCATGGAGCGCTGCACGTGCGACGACTCCCCGGGGCTGGAGAACCGCAAGGCCTGGCAGTGGGGGGTCTGCGGGGACAACCTCAAGTACAGCACCAAGTTCCTCAAGAAGTTCCTGGGGCAGAAGAGGATTGGCAAAGACCTGCGGGCCAAGGTGGACATCCACAACACCAACGTGGGCATCAAGGTGAGGACCCGCACTGGCAGGGTGGGAGTGACCTCAAGTCTTCTAACCCATCCCCTACTGAGGCTGTTTGTGAGGGGGGTATTCCCTGCCCCTGCTCACAAACAACAGTGCCTCTGTCTGTGTGTCCTGGTACTGAGAACTCCCTGGAAAGTCTCCTGAACTCTGGTGTGAGGAGCTGCATGCTGACAGGCAGAGGAGCATCCTGTATCCTCTGGTGGTACCAGGGGCTGTGTGACAGCAACACACAGCCCAGGAAGAGCTGTAACATTCAGTGGTTGAGTGACTCCATGGGCTGTGCCACAGCCACAGGGAGCTCTGTGAACAGCTAGAGCTTCAGAGCTGATGGGATGTGTAAGACAGAGTAAGGGCTGACACTCTTGAGGTCAATTATGAGTCTGCTGGTGACTTGCTGTGGAACTCGTCATGTCACAGCTTTGGGTCAGGGAGACCATTAGACTGAACATTTTGGCCTCTGTTGGCATTATTGGCCTCCATATTTGGCCTCTACAGGCTACTGGCTTATCACTGTTTCCCATTTCCTGAGTCCAGTTCGTTGTTCAATCAGAGTACTGTCTTCATTTGAATATACCATGCTGGAGATACTATTTTGGATTTTTTTTTTGTTTTTTTTTTACTCCTACTGGGCCAAATAGGCTTAGGAAGAACTTATTTGGTATTCAGCTGTTTGTTCTCATTCGGGCTTTCCACTCTCTGGCTCACCAGTCAACTCTGTAGCCATCCCTCTGCTTCATTTTTTTTTAAACTACTATTACTTTTTCCCTCATAAAATAGAAATAATACTAATAAAACTGAAGTCCTTGCAGGTTGTCTGTGCTCTGAGGTTCTGCCTCTGCCCAGAACTAGGCTCAGATAAAGTCCACCACTTCACCATCTCCCGTAGCAGTCTCTTGGAAAAGCTGCAGCCCATGGCTTGGACAGGGGCACTCTGTGCTGGGTTAGGAACTCGTTGGAGGGCCGAGCTGAGAGTGGTGGGGATGGTACTGCATCCAGTTGGGATCCGGTCACCAGTGGTGTCCACAGGGATTGGTGTTGGGCCCAGTTCTGTTTAATCTTTATTGATGATCTGGATGAGGGGATCAAGTCCACCATTACCAAATTTGCAGATGACACCAAGCTGGGGGGGAGTGTTGATCTGCTGGAAGGCAGGAGGGCTCTGCAGAGGGACCTGGACAGGCTGGAGAGTTGAGTTGATTCCAATGGAATGAGGTTCAGCAAGGCCAAGTGCCGGGTCCTGCACTTTGGCCACAACAACCCCTGGCAGCCCCATGGGCTGGGGACAGAGTGGCTGGAGAGCAACCAGGCAGGAAGGGAGCTGGGAATGTGGATTGGCAGGAAGCTGAACAGGAGCCAGAGTGTGCCCAGGTGGCCAAGAGGGCCAATGGATCCCGGCCTGGCTCAGGAACAGTGTGGCAGCAGGAGCAGGGAAGTGATTCTGCCCCTGTACTCAGTGCTGGTGAGGCCACACCTCGAGTGCTGTGTCCAGTTCTGGGCCCTCAGCTCAGGAAGGATATTGAGGTCCTGGAGCAGGTCCAGAGAAGAGCAACGAGGCTGGGGAAGGGACTGGAGCACAAGTGCTGTGAGGAGAGGCTGAGGGAGCTGGGGGTGTTGAGGCTGGAGAGGAGAAGGCTCAGGGGAGACCTCCTCACTCTCTGCAACTCCCTGACAGGAGGGGGGAGCCAGGTGGGGGTTGGGCTCTTCTCCCAGGAAGCAGCAGCAGGACAAGAGGACTCAGTCTTAAGCTCTGCCAGGGGATGTTTAGGTTGGATATTAGGAAGAAATTCTTTACAGAGAGGGTGATCAGATATTGGAATGGGCTGCCCAGGGAAGGGATGGATTCACCATCCCTGGAGGCTTTTAAGATGAGACTGGATGTGGCATCAGTGCCATGGGCTGGGAACCACGGCAGTGTTGGGTCAAGGGTTGGACTTGATGATCTCAGAGGTCCTTTCCAACCCAGCTGATCCTATGATTCTTTGATTCTATGATTCTATGATTCTATGATTCTCCTCCTCCTCAGGCAGTGAAGAACGGCCTGAAAACCACGTGCAAGTGCCACGGCGTGTCGGGCTCCTGCGCCGTGCGGACGTGCTGGAAGCAGCTCTCGCCCTTCCACGAGATCGGGCGGCTGCTGAAGCTTCGCTACGACGACGCCGTCAAGGTGTTCAGCACCACCAACGATGCCGTGGGGCACTCGGAGCTGGCCGGGCCCCCCCGGCACGGGCAGTCCCCTCGGCTGCCCCCGGCCCCCCGCGCCACCGACCTCGTGTACGTGGAGGACTCGCCCAGTTTCTGCCGCCCCAGCAAATACTCGCTGGGCACCGCGGGGAGGACCTGCTCCAGGGAGGGCAACTGCGACAGCATGTGCTGCGGGAGAGGCTACAACACCCAGAGCAGGCTGGTCACCTTCTCCTGCCACTGCCAGGTGCAGTGGTGCTGCTACGTGGAGTGCCAGCAGTGCATGCAGGAGGAGGTGGTGTACAGCTGCAAACAGTAGGGGCAGGACGAGGCCGGGGGAGCTGTCAGGAGACAGAGACACCATTCTCTGCTGCGGGGTGAGGGCAAAGGCCAGCACCAGAAACGTGCAGTGCTCCTATGTCCTCAGCGTTGGCATCCTGCAGCCCAGGGAGAGCCCCTGCAGGAGCGGGGGAAACCAGAGGTTTTGTCAGGTGTCACATCAGGAAGGAGGAATGGAGGGGGGGGGGAATGTGGGACAGCAGAAACACTGAAACAGTGACATATATCTCTCTTGAGTTAAAATTTTTACTCTTCAGGAATATCCTCCTCCTCCATCCCTCAGGTGCACTTATTTTGGGGTGGTGACGTTGAGATACTGAGGGTTTGTGCCCTGGTTCCTGGAGAGGAGAGAATTAAGGGACTGAGGAGGCAGTAAAACCAGAGATTGGATCCTGATGCAGCAGGGACAGCCGTGTTCCTGCACCAAGGCAAAAAGACTCTGGCAGCAGGGGATTCCCAGTGCTGTTCCCGGGAGCTGGTTGGATCCTTTCTGCTGTGAACTCAAAAGACACACTGCTGAACAGCCTCATTTTGGTGCAAGAGTTGTGCCTCAGAAGTACCAGTTTACAAACAAATGGAGCTCGTGTCCATCATCTTCCAGGTCTGTAGTTTGGACATTTGACTCCAAGGGCATTTTAACCACATTTTAACTTTGCTGTACACAGGAGCCAGGAACTGCCTCTGTGGCAGTGGATGTGCCACAGGAGGGCTGTGAAGTTCCCCATCTGCAGCCTCACAGGGGGTATTTTGTGGTGGTGGATCCAGGGTGGTGGTGCCAATTATACATCTCTCTTCCCCCTCTCCCCCAGTCAATCAATCAATCAATCAATCAATCAATCACCTTCTTGTCTTGTGTGCACCACTCTTTGCCTGGTGCCCGAGGTGTGCCACATCCCACAGCCCTGCCCTGTGCTAATGACAGATGAAAGTTCTGAAAGGGAATTAGGAACCACTGGAATTGGGGCATCTGAAGAATTTGCAAGTCATGAGATGACAGTCCCTGACCTGAGAAGTTGGATCTATCCACACTCTGCATCTGCCATGGCAGAAGGCGACCTGGGGGAGAGAGCACAGTCTGTTACAGTCTATATAGACTTTAAGCTGTGTTTTCCTAGTTGACTTTAAGTTGAACACAATAGAAACAGCCTATTTAGTCTCTTTGGCTGTGGTTTACAGAGCAATTTTGGGAATGGCAATGAGGCATCCCCTGATCTAGCCCCCAGGTAAATGTGTGTGTGGCACAACCTCTCTGGGTGATCAGCTCTATGACAGTGTATTTTCCTACTCCAGGGGTTTTCCTGGCTAATCCTGCAGCAGCAGCAGAGTGTTCCTACTGTGAGCAGCTCTGGATTGTCCCTGAGATAACAAAGCTGCTGCGTGTGCTCAGTCTTGGCAATGGGGATAAACCAGCCAGAGTGGTGCTGCAAGGAATGTGGAAATCCTTGAGCTGAGATCCAGGTTCACTGGCAAGGGAATGGGTGAAGGTGCTGGTTTGGGTTGTCTAGATGGGCTCATCCATAGGGTGAGCTTTCCACGGGATTGGGTTCTCCCGGGAGGTGGTGAGATGTGCTCCAGCTCTGAAGTGTGGATCTCCTGGACTCAGCTGTTCGTTCACAGCTGTTGGAACAGCCCCTTCTCAGGGAGGAGTGTGTGCCCACACCTTGAATTGTTTGCTCCTTTATTTTTTACAGCTCTGTTTGATTTCTGCTCCCTCAGGTGCTGGAACAGAACTGTCTCAGAGCAGATCTGGCTGTTCAGAGGCCACCAAGACCTTCCCTTTTCCCAGATACAGGTCTTTTAAAGGGTTTATTCCTTTTTATCCCCTTTCTGGCTCAAGTTGACTTGAACTGAATTAAAGTGTTTATGACAGACATAATACTGCAAATAGGCTTAATTAGCCTTATTTTTTTTACCTCCTAAATACCCAAGAGCAGACCGTATGCTGCTTTTAATCCTTTTGGAGTTGAAATCTTCCCATGGGTCTCAGTGTTGGGCACTCAATGAAAAAGCTTCCAAACGAGCTAAAATTGGCATCATAGGTGAAGTGACCAAGGAACTCACTCTGCTCTACCCTACTGATCCCAAACCCTCTGCCCCACAGACCTCTGGGCTTGTCCAGCATCAGAGAGAAAGGGAATATCCCACCACAGGGATCCCATTTGGGGATCCCGTGGCATTATATGGATCTTTCCCATTTAAACAGGGACTGGGACTCACTGGAAGGAGGGAGAAGCACAGCTGGATCCCATTCTTTGGGAAGCAAGTGGAGGAGACACCACTCTGCCCTCTTGCTTTTATCAAAGCTGCACTTGAGCAGTTCAACAGGAATTGCTGAATAAAAACTGGGCAAAAAGATATTTCAGAGGAAAATTAAGTTTCTTCATGTGCCAAAGGGGACTTTGGGGCCTGAAGCTCCTTGCCTTGCATGGCTCAGAGCTGCTTAAGGAAGGGGGAATATGGAGAAGACCTAAGGAATGGTTCATTCTCTGGTACCCCTGGGGTGGGTTTGGGCCCTGTGGAATATGGAGGTTTGGCATTGGGCTGAAGTAAATTTGGCTGTTAAGCCAGGTCTGGACAGGATGTCTGATGGTCCCAACTTTGCTCTGCCAGGTTAACTCAGAGCCCATTTCTACCCCAGGCAACACAGCCTTGCTCAGTCTGGGAACCAGACAATGAACACTGATGGGAAATAAAGAATTTAAAATGCCCCATTTGAGGGCTGGGGAAAAGACTGGAGCATACTTTGGGTTTGAGGCAACACTAGTGTCAGCCTTTTTGGTGTCCTTCAGCACTAAGTGTTTTAGGAATGATGATCTGGATAAAGGAGTGACAGAGTTTGCCTGAGGCAGATACCTTGGTGGTTTTGCTTGTTTGCTTTTTCATTCAGTTGTCCAGGGCTGTTTTATCACCCAAACTTGAGGTTAATTGGGTTGATATTCCAAAATGTGATTTGCTTCAACTGACAGCAGTGGGAGTCTCTGTGTGATCAGGGAGCAAAACCTAGGTCTGTTTGTTGGTATCCTTAGGCTTGAATTGTATTTTCTTCCTAGCCAAGACCAAGCATCATCTTCAGCAAAGCTCTTCTGCCACCTCCTGGAGATCTGGGCTGTGAAGACCTTGGGTCTCCATGGGGTCCTGTGGGAGCTCTTTAATTGTGCTGCACACCCCACAATGTCTGGCAAATCCAGGGGATTTGGTTACATGTGCAAATTGCTGGAATGAAGATACAAGGAGATCTCATTGGAGTCTTTACATGGGAATCTTTACAGCAGCAAAGGTGAAAGCTTATACAGTATAAAAAGAACCCTTTTCCAAGTGCAAATGTACCTCAGTGACTATTGATGGGAAAAATCTGAACTGCACATGCTGTCCTGTGGAGTGTCCTGGATTGGATTGAATCCTTTCCTCTGTGCCTGAGAGCCAAATAACCTGAGGACAGCCACAGCCCCACTACTCCAAACTGCCTGGGACCCTCCCTGCACACACGAGGGCTATGCTGCACACATAGGCCAGTCCCTGTCCTTCTCCTGGTCCCTGTCCCTGTGTGCAGCTCCTAGGCCAGCATTTATTACCTCTCCTGGTGTGTTTTGGTGCTGGGCTTGGTAGTCATGGATCCTTGCATGAGGGAAATAGCCATCCATTATCATCCATCTGTCATCCATCCATCCATCCATCCATCCATCCATCCATCATCCATCCATCCATCCATCCATCCATCCATCCATCCATCCATCCATCCATCCCTCCATCCATCCATCCATCCATCCATCCATCCGCATCCCGCCAGCCATCCCATCCATCCACCCCATCCATCCATCATCCATCATCCATCCATCCATCATCCATCCATCATCCATCATCCATCCATCATCCATCAACCATCATCCATCATCCATCCATCATCCATCATCCATCCATCATCCATCATCCATCCATCATCCATCATCCATCATCCATCCATCCATCATCCATCATCCATCCATCATCCATCCATCCATCCATCATCCATCATCCATCATCCATCATCCATCATCCATCATCCATCATCCATCATCCATCATCCATCATCCATCATCCATCATCCATCATCCATCATCCATCATCCATCATCCATCATCCATCATCCATCATCCATCATCCATCATCCATCATCCATCATCCATCATCCATCCATCCATCCATCATCCATCCATCCATCATCCATCCATCATCCATCATCCATCGATCATCCATCCATCCATCCATCCATCATCCATCATCCATCATCCATCATCCATCCATCATCCATCCATCATCCATCATCCATCATCCATCATCCATCCATCCATCCATCCATCCATCCCATCATCCCATCCATCATCCATCATCCATCCATCCATCCCATCCATCATCCATCCATCATCCATCCATCCATCCATCCATCATCATCCATCCATCCATCCATCATCCATCCATCCATCCATCCATCCATCCATCCATCCCTCCATCATCCATCATCCATCCATCCATCCATCCATCCATCCATCCATCCATCCATCCATCCATCCATCCATCCATCCATCCATCCCATCCATCCATCCATCATCCATCATCCATCCATCCATCCATCCATCCATCCATCCATCCATCCATCCATCCATCCTTCCATCCATCCATCCTTCCATCCTCCATCAGTCACACTTCTACAAGGGCCTGCAGGGACAGGACAAGGGGGAATGGTTCCCACTGCCAGAGGCAGGGTTAGATGGGATATTGTGAAGGAATTCTTCCCTGTGAGGGGGGTGAGACCCTGGCACAGGTTGCCCAGAGAAGTTGTGGCTGCCCCAGCCCTAAAAGTGTCCAAGGCCAGGTTGGACAGGTCTTGGAGCAACCTGGGCTAGTGGAAGGTGTCCCTGCCCATGCCCTGGATGAGCTTTAAGGTCCCTTCCAACCTACACCATCCTGAGATTCTATAAAAAGTTTTGCTGAGCTGTGTCCCATTTCTGGTGTTTTTGGACCCCACCATCCCCAGGTGCTGAACCTGCTTGGGAAGGAATCACACACCAGGAGGCTGCCCCACGTAATAATCCTACACCAGTAATTCCTGGAGGCTGCTCCAGGGATCCATGGAACATCGGTGCTGGCATGGCAGGGCAGTGCTGGGGGCAAGGGGGCTTTTATTACATCAACAAAAAGGGCCATGCAAGCCAAAAACCATTAATGAATGGAGTAACAACCCCCAGTCATGCAATAGTCATTCCTCCACCCTCAGGCATCTTGTGTCAGACTGGGAGGCTGATTTGCAACAATAGAATATGTCACTTGAAAAAAAAGGGCTGTGCTTTAAGGGAAACAAACCTTTTGTCTACCTCAAGATGTACAAGGTATGTGACAAGAAGTATGGATGTTATTTATATCTCTTATATTTTCTCTAGAAGGAAAATGGTGCTGTGGGTTTTAAGTTGCATTACAGTCCTGCTTGTACCTTAATTTTTATATAATCCTTTTGATTATAATACGCTTATTTGTGTTGTTCAGAGTTGCACAAGTGTCTGCTCTGCTGGTGTTCTTTTCAGTCAATAAATACCAGTTGTTTTCTAAGAATGTACATTTCTGCCTTAAAGAACATCCCTGGGAAATACCTTTGAATAACCCCATCCCTCCATGGACACAGTGATGTTATTCCTTTAGTTCTCCTTTCCCCACACCTACAGAAGGTAACTGGAAATGCCCATTTCTGCCCACCCAACCAGTTGGGCTGAGCTCAGGTGTGTTTGCACTAAGGGAATGTGACACTGGTGACCAAAGCTCATCCAGAACGTGTCAGTGGCACGTTTCCTGTGGCAGCAAAACCACCCATGTTGTGTCCCTGGGTGCTCTGTCCCCTGGCCAGTGCCTGTGTGTCAGCTCTTGGGATGTGATGCCTTGTGGAACTCGGGAACTGGGCTGATGGAACTGGAGCAGGAGCTGCTCATCCTCACAGCTGTGACTCCAGGCTGCCCTGTGCTCTCCGGCTCTCCCTGGGGACACAAGGCAGGTTATCTGAGGGAAGCCTGTGGATGTGCAGAGGAACACCAGCTCGTTTGCAGGGAGGGGTGTTGGAGATGGCCTCGTGCTGCAGTGGTGACACAGCAGTGGTGACACAGCAGAAGTGTCCTTGCCCTTCATCCTGGGCACACAGGACCTGCTGGCTCCGGCAGCCCCGAGCAGTGGCTGGGAATGGGTTTCCCAGGTGATCCCACATGGCTCCTCCAGACCCTGGTCTGTCTCCAGGCCATCAGGGCATGGGGACACCTCATCTCTTTGTTGTGGTGCTCAACATGACCACAGGGCCAGAGGAAGGGCCTTGGCCACGGGCTGTGCCTGAGGCCCAAGCCAAGCTGAGTGTGGTCAAGGGCTGTGTCTGAGCTCAGCACATCCATGTCCAGCGTGTGCCACTGCCCAGAGCTGCCCATCGTGGCTCCAACTCAGCCACTTCACACTGTGGTTTGTTTCTGCTCGGGATCCTGTCACTCCATCCCTCCTTCCCCACCAGTTCAATCCTCCACACAGAACTCCTGAGTTCCTGTTCTGGGCTGTCAGGAGGGAACACGCTGCTGCCCAGCCCTGGAGGTGCACACAGGGCTGCCCAGCTCCTTGGGACATACCCCGTGGAAGTGGGTGAGGAGTACCACTCAGAGGAGTTGGCCTCTCCTGGGTAAAACTTCCCAGTGCACTGGGCATGAGCAGTAATTCAAGACACTCAGGGGTCCTCTCCCAACCCTCTGTCCTAACCCACCCTTCTGGCTCTACTCTATTTTTCCCTGATGTCTCCCAAGCTCTGCCCAGATTGTCACCCAGACTGTGTATGATTGTCACACAGGCCATGCAAAGTCTGCTTCCCAGGAGAGCTAAAGCAAGCAGTGCCTCTCTGTGGATGGGCTACTGCAGGCCAGGAGCACTTTCTTGGGGCTTGGCTGAGGCAAAGGGGAGCAGATCCAGCTCTGGCTGGGAATGTCTGTCTGTCACAGGGCATGAGGGTTCCCAGGAGTGTCTTGTTTCCCCCCCAAAACACCACTACTGAAATGGGATAACTGGATAGACTCTGGAGGTTCAAGGAGAGCCCCACAGACCCCATGGATTGGCTTCTTCAGCTGCAACTTTGATGAACAGCAAATTCACCAAAGCAAGGACCTCCTGGGCACATGCTGGTCATGGTCTTTCTTGGGGCTTGTTTTGCACCCCAAGTTGTCCCCAGTTAATTTGCTCCTGCCCAGTGAGGCAGTGGGACAGACTTAACCCCCTGGGTGGATGAAGAGTGCTGGCTTTTTTGGGCAGACTCTTAATAGAGCCCCTCCCCACTGCCTTAGGAAGCAGCAGTGGCTCCAGGCTCTTCCGGATGTTCAGGACACAGCATGAGGAAAAAAAATCAGCCCTGAGAGGGATCAGGAAGAGATGCTGAGGGGAGACAGGCTTTGCCTGTGTGATGGGGCTGAACTTTCCCACTGGGTCACCTTAAGCCCAACCTTAGAGGCTGCTTTTGCCTCTCAGCTGTGCCAGGGCACCAAAAGGCAGCAGGACTTCAGGGCCCGGGCCAGGGCCAGAAACCTTGAGTCTGGCTGTGAGAGGGAACAGGCCTAGAAGGAAAGGTGTCCCATCCTTCCTCAGCAGTGTCAGGCAGCACAAACCTGGGCACACAAAGGGCCAGCCAAGCCCCAGGAAGGAAGGTCATGTTTCTGAGCTCATCTGTCCCTGGGCTGATGGTGATGGGAGGAATTTGTTTTCTCACAGGGGTTGTGTGTGCCCTGGGTGGGGGCAATGAAGCCTCCCCGTGCTGCTTGTTACTGTGGCAGTGGGATTACAGTGTCATGGGAAAGAGCTCCTGGCAAACGAAGCCAGTGGGATCTGGCTCAGTTGTGCGGTCGGGCTGAAAATCCTGCCCCTGCTGGGTGGGGAAAAGCTGGACCACTGGGGTTGGGCAGGGCTCCTGTGCTCTGGGAGATGGGCTTGGTTTGGGGCAGACACGCTGTGGTGGCTCACAGCCATCCCTGCCATCCCTCTCCCAGGCAGTGGAGACCTCCAAGGAGTTCTTTGAAGGCACAGCTCTCTCACCAGGCAGGAGAACAGCAGGAGCCTGGACATAGAAAAGGTTTTTCAGGTCCCTTCCAGCCTTTCTGTGATTCTATGAAAAAGTACAGGGTAGTTTGCAAGTCACACCTTAGATATGGGAAATACTGGAAATACCTTGAGGGATCAGTGTCTTCCAGGTCAGTTTGCTTCCCTGAGCAGCATCACAGGTGACCAAGGTCCCATTGTTTTGGGGGAGCAGCAGCTCTGTGGAAACAATAAATAGCACAAATCACAGTCCTGTTTCATGTCAAGAGTAACACCAGCATTGGGTGACTGGCAATTCCCAAGAAAGGAGTTTTTCCCTCTCCTCCCCAACTGCATCTAAACTCTTATGTAAATCCAACATCCCCTCCAGAGACAGCTGCAAAGTGTGAGTTGTGTGTCCTTCCCATGGTTCCTGCCCTGTCCATGCCCTGTCCATGCCCTGGATGCTGAAACACCACCCGATGCTCAGGTTCCTCAGTGTCAGAGTTTGCTCTGACACAGGGGGTGAGGGGACAATCCCATGGCTGGAGATCTGTGTGCCCACCCCCCCAGAGCCTTGGCTCACCTGCCCAGCTCCTGCAAAACCTGCTCCTGTGCTCTGGGTTCTGCAGTGGCAGAGCCAGGACCCAGGACACGTCCTTGGCTGTGCCTGTGAGTCTGTCAGCTTCTACTTTTCTAAACCTGACTTCTTTGGGGGATTCCAACCTAACCTTAGGTGTCTCAGAGCTTAAGCTGCAGATATGATTGAGTCCAGGGGAAGAAGCAGGTCCCTCCCAGGCAGGCCATCTGCTTTAAATGCTCAGGACAGATGAACTCCACTTGCTGCTTCCCAGCTTATGCAAGTTTGAAATCCCATAACTGTGCCTGGGACAGGGGCCTCTGCAGCCTGTGATGTGTTGGCCAATGCCTTTCTGCTGCACTTGTCTGAAAGGCTTTGGGGAAATGTTTCTGCCTGGCCTCAGGTTTGAAACGCAGAAGGTGTAAAACCTTCTCCGGGTTTTCCTGGACCTGGCCTGACTCTGACTTCCAGCACCCACCTTGTCCCAAGGCTTGGATTATAAACCTGGTCTGTGTGAGGGATGGATTGTCTCTGCCAGATCCCAGTCAAACAATCCTTTCCTATCAGCACCTCATGTGATACAGCAACTGTAAATTTGAATGTCTATAGATAAGACATTTTTTCATCCAGGTTTCAGAGAAGCTACCCATCAAAATATAAATTTCTGAAGCTTTTGTATCCCTTTTGTCCATGCATAGAGACACGTCCCAAGTTTTCTGTACTTCCTGATACTCCTCTTTTCCTGGCAAGGTGTGTATTTTCCCCCTGAAATTACATTTCTCTGCTGGTTTTTAATGTAGTGTCACAAATAGTTTCCAGAGAATTTTGGAGATTCTTCTCCTCTTTGTCTTGGTAGAATATCAGGGCTGTAGAAAGTGATGCCTCAGATCTATCAGATATTGATGACATTGTCGATATCTGTTGGTGAACCATTTCGGATGCAGAAATGGTTCCTAAGGCTACATGGGACAGGTCCCAAATAGCTCCTTAGAACTGCTCAGCTGCTGGCCCTGTTTTGGAGCCCTTGCAGAACCCAGATATTCTCCCAGGGCTGCTTTTGGCTGAATGTTCAACTCAGCACTTAGATTTTGTCACCTTTGCTCTGTGTGCTGCCAACTGCTTCCCTATGTCCTCCGGGCAGCTGGGAATGGATATTGGCTGTTGGATCCTTGGCCCAGCATGTGCTGAGCCACAAGACATTTGCTTTAGCACCAGGTGCAACGTCATGTGCAGAGGAACGAGTGTTCTCACATTCCAAGTGCTCTGCACCTCCACAGCCCCCTGCTTATGGAGAGAGATTTTAGACTCTGCTCCACAGCTCTGCTGAGTTTCCCTCCCACTGCCATCCCATCACCTCCCCAGCTGCACACGCTGCTCCAAGTGTTTCCCTGGGGACTTTTCCTGGTCTCCATCCAGCCTGGCAGGTCTGGGGACATGACTCTGTGGATGGGCAAGATGGAGCAGCTGGGCAAGGCAGCACCATGTGCTGCTGAAACATCTCCATGAGGAGATCCCCTTGGATTTAGCTCTTCCCTATTAAATCAGTTACTCTCTGAGTCACCTTAGCCCTGGGAAGGGCTCTGCCATGGATCTAATCCTGCCTGATCCTGCTGTAGAGATGCAAATCCATGCCCTGTAGTTGCTTTGATACCACCTTTTCCTTGCCTGCTGCCTGGCCTGATCTGGCTGTTCTCCAATGTCCTTTACTCCCTTTGGTTTCCATCCAGTTTCTGTTCCCTCCCCCACCCCCGACTCAACCCAAATTCTTTATCTCTTCCCCTGTGCTGCTCTTGCCAAACCCCACCTGCCTCTTCCATTTCTCCATCCCCTCTTGCTTTTAGCAGGAAAGTTATTCATGGCATTGCACTGCCCCAGGCAAACTCCAGAGCAAAAATACCTCGGGAGCAAGGGGGCATGGCTGGGGTTAGCAGGGCAGGTAGGGCCACATCCAGCCAGGCCCTGCTCCCAGGCAGCTCAGGACCCTGGGAAAGGACCTTGTGTGGAAAAGGAGAACTGCTGTGGGTCTCCCAGCTCCCAGTGTGGCCACAGCTGTGGTTTAAACTCATTTGCAAGGCTCTCCAGCTTTTGGGACTTGTGCTTGCCCTGAAGAGTTGTCAGCAGGGTGTGAGTTGGTGTCAATGCTGGTATAGAGACTCCCATTCCCATCAGAAAGTCAGCTGGTGCCTGAGAGCTGGGAGATATAAATAGTCCTTGTCCCCTTTTGTGCATCTCAGTTACAGTCCAAAATCAGGCTTGTTTTGGGTTTCCTCTCTTTCAATTCTGGAACAAGTTCTCCAGGTGTTTAATCCACTCCCAGAATTCTGCAGGTCTAGAGATGGAGAGAAGGAAACAGAGGAAAAGAAAAAAGCAGCAAGATTGGGACTAAGGATCTGTAGCATCACCCAGCCAAGGGGACAACCCTCCCACAGGGAGAGCAGAAGCCAGGTCACAAGTGCAGATGAGGTGGGAAACCATTTCCCATCCACCTTTCCAGCAGAATCCTGTCAGTTTGCCTGGACAAGCAGCATGGGAGGGAAATAGAAACAGGGAAAGAAAGATCAGTAGCTTGTGCTGATCCAGGTTGGGGCTTTTGTGTTACTGACTTGAGAGGAGGGGAGAATAATCTCCCTGCTACCCAAAAACACCCTGAGGTCACCTGAAACCAGCACATTTCATTTTAAAAAAACAAAAAAAAATCTCCTAAAAGACATTTCCCTCCCCCTGTGATGAGCTCTCCAGCTCTCCCTGAGTGCCCAGAGGCTCTGGGAGCCACAGCCTGGGCAGGTGATGGGGGGACCGAGGGCTCTGCTCCCCCCTGGGTGGGGGGGCTGCTGCAGGGGGAGGGGGACACAGCAGGAGCCAGAGCTGCCAGCCAGGGCTCATGTTTCCTCCCACCTGGGCTGTATGAAGAGTTGGCTTGGGTTTAAACAGGAGCTCCAGCCTGGGGCTCATTGCCCAAGGTCAGAGAGTTCTGCACAGACAGACAGTGGCACTGTTGGGCTGTTTGTGCAGAGATAACCCGATGTCCCCCCCAGCCCTCAGTCCCCAGCATCCCAGGAAAAGTTTTGGGGGGCAGAGCAGGATGGCCACGCTCTCCTCTGGTCCACCACTCCAACATCATGTGTGGCCACAGCCCCAGGGCTGCCAGAGCTCCAGGAGTGTTTGGATGACACTCTCAGGCACAGGCTGGGACTCCTGGGGATGGGCCTGTGCAGGGCCAGGAGCTGCACCCGATGATCCTTGTGGGTCCCTTCCAACTCAACATATTCTGTGACTCTGTGACATGGACAGGAGACCACTCATGGATCAAGGGAGGGGTGGGAAAACATCCAACTGCAAAAAGCGACAGCCGTGAAACTCCGTTTGTGCTCACCCTCCCCAGGGGCTGAGGGGTGTGAATAGAGACTGCCACCGAAATCATGGGGTGGCCCAAAATCAGCAAATATGGAGTAGAGACTGGGAAAATATTTTTAAAATCTGACCTGTTACTCAAACATGTTTTTAATTGGGGCTGTCGTGGTATTTCCCACGGAAAGATCACGTGTAGTTTGGCTGGCAAGGGTTGCATGTTGAAGGACATCTTGGCAGGAAGGACAACTCTCCCACATGTGAGTGGGGTTTCTGAATTCCTTGGAAATTATCCACTCCCAGTGGCTGTAGGGTTGTGTTCTGAAGCTGTTCTCCTCCCAGAGGAGGCTTCTCAGGATTGGTTACAATCCCTGAGGTCGTGGTGTGACCATGGCACACCAGGACATTTAACCAGGAAACAAAGTACAGGGACTGAATGGAAATTCAGCCTGGAGATGTGAGATCAGACAGGCATGGGAATGTTGATACGACACCCAGGAGCTCCACAGAAGTTCTGGAAACTCGGATTGACACAAACCTGACCTAAACTCCAAAATGGTTTACTTATTAATTTATATTTACCTCCTCTCCTAATTAATCCTGAGGAAAATCCTTGTGGGTCCCTTCCAACTGAGCATATCCTGTGACTCTGTGATCACTGCCCAGCTCTGTTCTTGATGTGTCTGTGACCCTGGGCAGCTCCTCAGCTGCTCTGCTTTGGGCAGCACAAAGGTGCCCAGGCCAATACCAGGCCTCCAGAAGTTCATGTAACACAAATATTCATTGTCATTAATATTAATATTAAGAAGGGAGGGCCTGTGCACTCCTGAGGAAGTTTTGGAGTACGAGTCTGAATCCCAGCTCAAGGAGTGACCTCTGTGGGGAGGGGGAATTCAGTTTGACCCAAGAGCACCCTGGGGCTTGGGAGGAGTAATGAACACTGCAGGAGCATTGGATCCTGGCTGTCTACCATTGCCATGGAGATTTTTCCATAATTTCAATAAGAATTCATGCAAACCTCCAAAAAGCTCTTCCAGAGTAACTGAAGAGATTCTGACTGGGAAGGAAAACCACCCTCAGAGCATCACCCTGAGCTGTCCCTGTGCTCTCAGCCAACCCCTCAGCCTGTGAACGAGGCACAGTTTTCCAACCTCACCTCCCTTGGGAGTTGAACTCTGGCTGGTCTGGCTTGGCTGCAGGGTCCAATCTCCTGATGATCCTGCAAGGCAACCCCTGAGAAGACAAAACCTGTCCCACAGCCACTGACAGCCTTGTGGTTGGTCAGGTCACCACTCTGGCTGCCTTGCTCGTCCCAGAGGAGGAATTTGGTCATTTAAAAAGCAATCAAATGCAAGAAAAGAAAAATACAGATTCCAAAGCATGAGACCAAAGAGGCTTGTTGTGACTGGAGGCTGTAAATGAAAACTGACTCACTTCTCATCAGTTGAAAACATTGTCTGCTAATAAATGGAAATACAGGAATTCTGCAGCCCTCTGGGAGGTCTGACTTGCAGGTCAGTGATGTGATGATGCAGTTGCCTTCAACTGCAACAACCAGCTCCTTCCTACCCCTTGGGGTTCTACAGGAGATGTTACATCTTTTTGTAGGGACTGGGTCTAATAAATCACAGTTGGGAAGTTAAAAGGAGTTGCTTGGGAAGATTGGAGTCATCAGCAGTGATGTTTAACAAGACTTGGATTACTGGAGAAGTTCTGGGGAGGAGGGGAAAGGTCCTGTTGAATAGTGGACTGGTTTCACTGGTGTCCAGAAAATGATGGAAAAGCTGACATGAGATGGAATATAAATCTGTCTTCAGCTCCAAACTGCTGCCTCACATCATCCATTACCATCAGAATAAACAGGCAGTTGTCCAGGGCCTCCTTCCTTCCATGTCTTCCATTTATCTCCCTCTTTGATCAATTAAGTACCACATGCTCCTCTTTTCTAGGTATGAAGGACACTTTCTGTCATTCAGCTGATGTAGTGACACAATATGTTCTGTTTTAAAAGTTAAAAAAATGTATTGCCCAATGTGAATCAATATAACAGACTAACAAAGGCATCACAAGGGAACTGTTCTCTAATAGGGATGTTCACAGAAGGGTTTGTTGCTTAGGACCGGTGTAAATTATCATTAGCAAAATTTGCAGAAGAATCTTGTACAATTAAAACCAGAGCCAGGCTTCAATAATACCTTGGATTACATTATAATGAAGATTATTTAAATAGCGTGGTTGGACTCATCCACTTCATGCAAACACTGAGCAGACCCTGGAGCATGAACTTCTTCACTTGGTCCCCAGCAGGCACTTCCTGAATGTAACTCCCTTATTTCTCCATCAGCTTAAAAAGTGTTAGGAGTGGGTTTTATCCCAGTGCATGGCTGTGTAAGTGGGTTTTATCCCAGTGCACAGGTCTGTAGAATGTAGAGGGGGGTCCATTGCAGTGTTGAAATGTTTACCCCCTCTCTAACTGTGGGTTCCAGGTCAGCACAGCCCAGCTCACCTTCCAGAGGAATCAGGACCCAGGGATGGCACATCCTGCTACTGAACACACAGATCCTAAAACTGCACCCAGGAGAACCCCGAGCACTGTCAGAGAAAGGGCCCTGAGCTGGTAAAAATCTTACTGAGACACTGTGGAAAAAGTGCCTGCCCCCCTCACCGGGGACCTGATCAAAGCAAGAGCATCCAGAGCAGGCTCTGAAGGAAAGCAGATACTGGGAGTGGGGGCACTTCAGCCCTGTGTGGTCTCATATCTCTGTTCCTACCATTGCCTTTGGGGACTGATGAGGTGTCCTCCAGGTGAGGCTCTGCAGCCCATCCACCGTGCCCAGAACTACCTGGGAGCCCCCTCCCACCACGAGGCCATTTCTCAGATCTCTGAGCAATCTGCTCTGCTCAGCCTCTTCCTCCCCAATTAATAATGTTGCTGTCAGTTTGGATTACAGCCCTCTGCCTTCTTTGTCTCAGCTTAAAATACTTGTGGTTTCATATTCTGTCAGAAGAGATATATAAGAGAAGAGCTTTGCTCAAAGTGCAGATGATGATGGAAAAGGAATGTGTTGCTACAAATTCCTGCAGGAGCCTTTATTGGATTCCTCAGGACATATTGAAAGGCAAAACTACAGGGAGGGAGTGAACAGTATGGGGGGGACAGGGAGCTCGTAGGAGCTGCACAGTGGGGCACTGGGGGAGAGATAAGACAAGCCTGTGGCTTGAGCAGAGATAACAGTGAAAGAGTTTCTACAGTTATCTGGGCAATTTCTGCCATTCCAGTCAGGGAAAAGAACCCCCACCCAACCCCTAAACCAGAACTGAATGCCCTGCTGGAGTTGCTTTTATGGAGATATAAGTCCCTTGCTCCTCATTGCCTTTGTGTGACAGGAAGAAAATTCTTGTGATGGGCCCACTCGACTTGGTCACAGAAATCCTGATTAACTTCTGCTGGAGGAACACATTTGCTTCTGCCCTGACTTCACAACATCAGCTGCCACTGCGACTCCTGCAGCTCAGCAAACTCAGTTCTGAAAAACAGGAGACCCCCAAACTTGTCTCAGCTCAGAGCAGAACCAGTCCTTTGTAACTCACATATGTGAAGAAGCACCCACACCACATATATCCCATGGGATCTCTACCTCCTGCCTTTCCTGAGGGAGACAGCCTGGATGTGGCATTTACTTTTTTAAAACCTCATTTCCCTCTTTCTGAATTTTTAAAATATTATTTCTCAGTCTCTCAGACACATTTTCATGTGAAGTGTTGTCTTTCCCTGTATCTGCTACTGCTTTAGATCTCTGTTCCCTGTAAAGGAGGGATGTTGATCATGACTCCATTTCTGTTTTTGGAACAACAGTTGCTCCACTTATCAGTCTCAGATTTTGATACTGGATTAGACTGGACACCTGTGTCTTACAGAGCAAACCCAACCCTGATTTAAGCTGATTTAATGCTGTTGCACTATCTCTGCAATGGAGATTAATTTTTGACTGGACAATGTTTGACAAGTTGGTGATTCTTCAAAGAAGATTCAAAAAATTTAAATTAAAAATATGAATTAAAATTTACATCTGCCAGGAATAAAAGATGAAATGTGGATTTGAGACTGGTGGGGCAGGGAAGTTTCCACCACTGGAAGGTCCTTCTGGAGCTGTGCTGATCATTTTACATCAGAACTCTGGGTGGGTCTGTCACCCCACCATTCAGCTCTTAGCAAAGTGTCCTGCTTGCCTTGAGAGGATCAGTGTCCTGGGGTAAAAACAGGGAGAAAAAGGTGATGTGAGTGGCTGTAGGTTTGTATATTTGATCTCAGTATTTAACCAAAGGATTTTGATGGAACATGTCATTGAAGAAGTGATTAGGCTAAAACACTGGTTTGTCTGAGGAAAAATGTAACAGACCAGTCAAAGTGTCTGTTAAAGCAATTGTTTTCCTAAAAACCCCAAATTCTGAACCAAATTGAAATTAATTTTTATCTTGTCCTTTAACAAGGGGGAAGACCCCTTGGTTGCCATCACTTACAGGTCCAGAAAACAAGTTCTTTATTCTAAGATCTTAATGATTAAATAATTCAAATTCTCATAATACCAGAACCAGGGATGTTGCACGAAGTTACCTAAAGAAGCTTCACAATCACTCCCTGGAGGTACCTTATCAGAGGTAACTTGTGCTTCTCCAGTGACTCAAGTGAAAACAAGACATATGAATCCACTTACTTCTCTCACAGTTTTCAGGTACCAGAGGTAACAACACCCTCCTGCTGGAGCTGAGCTGTTTTTGGGGGAATAGTCCATGTCAGCTGTGTCTTAATTTGATGTGTTAATAGCACAAAGCTGGAGGCACTGCCAAGGCAGAAACAGCAGTGATATCCTGGGGCATGGCTCTGTGTCCCAGACATTGCGTAATGGAAGAGAGATGTAATTCAGGAGTATAGGATGGGAAGATGCACATTTACAAACTCCCCACAGCCCATCCCACTGGAACTTTGGAGTTTGTCTCTGGAAGCATCGGGGGAGAGGAAAAGCTTATGAGTAGAGTGAGCCACTGACCAGATCTGAACCTTGCTGTGCTCAGCCATGAAAACCAGAAGGGAGATATCCAGAGGGTGGGAAGAGCAGGGGGGAGAAAGAAGAGGGGGACTGCACAAATGCAGAAGATTTGTGGCCATCAGATCCCTTCAGTCTAGTGGTGGCTTGTGGTTAATATGTTTGGCATTCACGTGGTGGGATTGAGGAGGGTAATTTAAGTTCTCTGGGGCAAGGAGAGGACTGTAACCCTGAAAGATGTTTTCTGATCACAGTGATAGTAACTCTTTTTCATCCAGTAGGGCTGACCCTCTATTGCTGCTGGATGACAAGTAAGGGCAGAGCCATCACCAACGACCCTTCCTTATTTAATCATTCAGGTCTTAGAATAAAGAACTTGTTTTCTGGACCTGTAGGTGATGCCAACCAAGGGGTCTTCCCTCATGTTAAAAGACAAGATAAATACTCATTTCAAATTGGTTCAGAATTCAGGGGTTTTAGGAAAACAGTTGCTTTATCAAAGCAACAGGAGGAGGAACAGAGAAGCAGATGCCACATTCCTCTGTGACCAGAGCCAATATGGAGAACAGAAAGATTATGGACTCAGTGAGAGGCCATGCCCTGCACATCCTCGGGGGTTCATCACTGCCCTGGGACAGGCACTCGGATCACAGTGAGTATCCTATTGGGTCTGATATCTATGGCAAATATCTGCCCATGCCTGAGGCTGCTCTGAGCATCAGCATTTGCAGGTATTCATTTCTGTTCCAATTCGCTGGTTCAAGTGTTCCTGATCCTGGGACCACCACATACGACCTCAGTAAATCTCTCCCAACAAAGCTCTCATTACTCCAGGCTCTTGCACTGGTATCCTGAGGGATATTTTCAGTTGGGCAATTTCTTCCTGCCACGTAAGTCTGTTCTCATCTCACCACTGAGGCTTCATCCACACTCAGAGCACATGGACCCTGGATAGAACCTGCACAAAACACATTCTCTGGAGTGCCTGACCAGTTGCTTTCTCTTATAGAAATTATTCCCCTTTATCTTTAACTTATTTAAGAAGTCATCTTAAAAGATAAATTATTTATAATTATAAATAATAATAATTTATTGTTATAAAATTATTACTTTAAATTATTCAAAGATAAATTAACAACAGAAGGGAAGCCTTTGCCCTGTTGGTGTCCAGCCCATGGGACATGATAAAGGTGAAGCTACCCAGTTGTCTTTAAACTCCTTTATCTCTTCATTTTCTTTCTTCTTCCTTCTTCCACCATTGGGTTCTCACCCCCTTCTCTTGTTGTCCCAAACGATCCTTTGGTCAGAGAGAAGTTCCCTTATTTCATGTGTTGGCCATAAAATCTGTTCCTTTTGCTGTTCTCTGTTGTCTTTCCTGGTCTGAGTTCCCTCACTGCTGTTGTCAACCCCACCTTTTGTCATATAGAACGATGCTTGACCTTAGACCTTGGATTGCTCCAGCTTTGGAGAAGTTTCTCTTTGGTGGGGGCCAGTGCCTCTGCTGATGATTTTCCCTCCCTGTATTTTCCACTGTCTTGCACCAAAACTGAGCACAGATGTAGGGGCTGGGTAATGCAGTTGTCTCCAGATTCACCCCTGGAACTTTTAGGGTGTTGTGTGAGGTCCTGGGCAGATGTCAGGGCTTGTAGACAGGTTGTAGACAGGACAGTTGTCCTGAGGTATCCCAGGAAGAGAAGGATGTAGGCAAGCACTGCAGGGGCTGTGCACAGGGCACGCTTGTTCATCCCTCCCCCATTCCCTATTCCATTGGACACCCAAGAACAGCCAAACGGAGAGCGGGAACAGGTAGGACAGGTCTGCTGTGCCTGTGGCTTTTCCATGTGCCTGCATCCAGCAGAGTGAGAGGCACTTCAGGCTCCTCCATCGTGAGCTGCCACTAATGACTCCTCCTGCCCGGAGGACACGCTGGGGATCGACGGAGGGTCAGCACTTCCCAGTGCCCAGCACACACGGGGGTCAGGCAGCTAATCATCACTGCTATCTCGTGCTGTGCTGTCCACCCTGAGGCACTTGGAGGTGCATTAAAGATTAAACAAGAGCTGGGGGGTCTGGGGAGTGTGTTGGAGTCATTCCAGGGTGGGTGGGCAGTGGTTGGCCCAAGCACGTGGATTTCTGCTGCAGCGGCCCCGACTTTAGATCTTTCAGCCGAACAAACTGGCGGCATCTCTGTTGAGACAAAAAGTGCCTCCAGCTAAAATTCCACTATCTGACCTCAGAAGGGGCTCCAGCTGCTTCTGCCACCAGCAGAGCAGCTTGAAGAAGAGTTTTACAGAGGTTGGCCATGCTGGAAGAGAAGGCCACTTCCTCAGAGGGCCTGGCAGGCCAGAGCCTTTCTCCTCCTCACTCCCTTTCAGCAGCAGTGCAGCCACAGGGAGGGCAGAGCATTGGCTTTTGTCCAGTGAGTGTCTGTCACCTGCCAGCACCAGGCCACAGAGATTCACTGCAGGACCTTGACACCTCTCCCAAGGTGGGAGGACAAAATGGTCTCCTTGCTTGCCATGCTCATTCCTAACGCCTCCAACCTCTAAAATCAGTGCATTGCAGCTCCTGTTCCCACTGGAATACAAACATTTTCATGGGATTAGGAAAACACCTTCCATGTGAGGTGGTTTTGGTGGAATGGGGCTCATCCCTTAGCTCTGAATACACCGGAGCCAGTGAGCTCACACACCTCCCTCCTCTGCAGGGCTGATCAGTGTGTTGGGTGTCAGTGGCCAGTGTTAACGTGTCTGTTCTGACTCCTGTGGCCATAGGACCATGTTCATATCTGACTTTGAGTACCCACTAATCATCACCACTAGCTGTGCCTCCAGAGCCTGACTGCAAAGCTTGGCACTGGAAGGAGGTGGAAAATGGTGTGTCTGGCATTTTGGGTGCTGTCTGGAGCTGTGATTGCCATCCTGCAGACCCTGCCCTGCACTTCCCCACATCCACAGTCTCTTGCTGGGCCTCAAATTCACAGCCAGCTTTGTGCAAGTAGAAAAAGAAGAGCAGAGGAAAAAGATTAATCCAGAGTGACGTGCCAAGGCAGAGTCACAGCCATGAAATACAGGTGGGACTCCCCATCCTTTCTGGCAAGAACTGAACAGTGTCCACTTCCAGGATAATCCATTTCAAGACTTGCCATTTAGTCAACCATCCTTCCTAAGGAGTCCTGACATGAAGCTGTGCCAGGGCAGGGTCAGGTTGGATCTCAGGGAAAGGTTCTTCCCCCAGAGGGTGGTTGGCACTGCCCAGGCTCCCCAGGGCAGTGGGCACGGCCCCAAGGCTGCCAGAGCTCCAGGAGGGTTTGGACAACGCTCTGAGGGACAGGGTGGGATTGTTGGGGTGTCTGTGCAGGGCCAGGGGTTGGAATCCATGATCCTTGTAGGTCCCAACTCAGGATATTCTGTGGTTCTGTGTGACATGGTGAGGGCTCTTTGCCAGACCTTTCTCAACCAATTCAACATCTTCACCTGAGCTCCCTTTATGGACAGTGGAAGAATCAGGCCCACAAAGGAGGAACAGTCTCTAAGAAGGGCCAGATGAGTTGCCCTGAGGTTTTTTCCTTCTCTGAGTATGAGCAGAACCTAAGGCTGATCCTTGACATCTCACTTTCCAGCTCCAGAAGGAGATGAATCCCATCCATGTGGTGCCAGGCCCCGGACACTCCCCTGCACTCTCCTCTTGATGATTTGGGGTGATGTTTTCAATGGCAAGAGTGACATCAACTGAAACAATTTTTAGTTCTGCTGGTCATCCAGGGTTGCTTTGGCTCATGAGGCTTCATACTCTTCACCCAGACTGGCTGCAAAGCTCCCTCTCCACAGGCTCCCACTCGGGTTTGCCAGCAAAACCTCTCAGAACACGGGCTGCAGTTGCTATTTTTATCAAGTGAGCCTTCTGGATCTTGTGTGATACAAGGGAAGTGTTATTCATTTACTGGAATTATCCTTTTATCAAGTCCGTTTCCTATTGCATTTCACTCTTCACTGCACTGGCAGTTCATGCTTTTAACAAGGCTGTTTCTATTCTTGAAAGTATATTTAAGAGGTTTTGTAATTTCACCCTGAGATACCGAGTGTTTCCTTTTCTTTTACAGAATGTGTTCCAAGCATCCTTAAATCCTGGAGAACTCGGAGCAACAATGAACAAACGTATCAAGAAATTAAAAGATAACAACCAGAGCCTCATGAAAACTTCCCCTAAATTATCTTTGAAAAGGATCTGTTATTGTATGTTAATTTTAAGCACTTTTTACTTGTCAGATTTTGTTTTCTGCTTCCTGTTGGAGCCTTTGTTTCCTCAGACCTGACTTGTGCTGGAAATCTACTCCTGGGCCCTTTTGTGAGGGTTTTTGAGGGGTTCAAGCAGGGGTGACAAAACTGCAATTCAAGGTGTTCAGCCATGTACAACCTTGGATCCAGAATTTGTGAGGAGTGAGATGCCCACAAAACAGGATACCGTGGGGTAATGAGTCAGGCAACAGGCAGTGCAAGGGCAAAGAAGTGAGGCTGAATTCTGCCCCTCTGGGAGTCATGGGGACAACACCAAAACCATGAGCTGGGTGGGGACAGGGATTGGGAAGGGGGTTGAAAGCCAAGAGTCAAACCACAAACTGTCTTGGCACTTCCCAGCAGCTCGTTGTGAGTTAGCAGCAGAAATGCCCCTGCTGTGGGTGTTTGTTAATCAACATGAGAGATTAATCTGCAGGAAGGGCTGTGATGAGCCCTCGGAGGCTCCACTGGCTCTGCTGGGTCTCAGAGAGGGCTCAGAGTGAAGAGGTGGAAGGACAAACGTGTGGAGAGATTCCTTCATCACATCTGCACCCTTCCACAGGGGAACATCTGGCCACTTTTAGACTCTTGGCTCCTACATCCTGGTCAATCACAGATTGTCATTCATATAATTCTTTTTTTTCATGATCAGTCAAAAAAATTCCTTCCAGGACTTGATCACAGGTCTGGGTGGGGGAGTCAGTTGTGTGGGCAAAAGCTTATCATGGGAGGCCTTTAGAATTCCAGGGAAGTTACGTGCATCTTCATGGAGGAATCAGAGGTAAGAGGGTCTTTTTTTAACCTGAGATTTTGTGATGGATCAACATGGTGGAGAGCAGCGTGTTGGAGATTCTGAGAGTGAACTGGTAAAGAAATGCTGTGAATCTTTACCTGTGCATTTTTGTAGCTCTTTTTGGCCCATGTCTGAGTTCCCCCAGCCTCCTCAAACACTGCACCACATGAGCAGAAGCAAAAAAGAGATTCCTTAGAAAATTTGAGCTCACAGCTGAAAATTGAACTTGAAATAAGACCTGGTTTGCCACACAGAGGAATAGAGTTATAAGAAAATTCAAGTAGAACTGAGCTAAGAATTCAATCTGTGACATTCTTCTAAACCAAGTTAACCCAATACAATAATTGTCTCTGAGTGGGATGATGAGACACAGAAAAATTTTGTCCCAAGGGCTAGAAATAACCTATCCATGTGCTTGTCAGAGGAAGTTTAATGAGTAAACAAGGCAGACAGAAGAACTCAACAGTTATTCTGGATTAAAAGTCCACCTAAAGATCTCAGGGATGAATATGTGAGCAGGGCAAGCAGGTAGGACACTTCCACAGGTGAATCTTCCAGCCTCCAGAACTTGCAGTTCAAGGACTCAAGGCGGAAAATATTTCTGGAATAACTGAAAACTCTTCAGTGAAGAGTAAAAATGGATCACAAAGATTCAGACATGGGCAGGTGGGGGGAGATTCCTGTGAAATTATGTTAAGGACCGAATGAATCATTGGTGGTGGCTGGGGTGGCTGTGGGGAGGACACAGGGGAGATGATTTGTAGGAAGCTGAGCAGCTGTGGGTCAGCCCTGGGTCACTGGGGGTTGTGTCACCAGCCAGGCTTGGATGGGACTGAAGTGTTGGATCAGGAAGGGTCATGACACAGTGGGTGACTGGCTTAGTTCTTGAGGTGGCACTGTCAGATCAGCTTCTCATCCTGAACCTCCCCAGGCTGTGGAGGTGCTTTGTCAAGGTACTCTGGGGTACAGGGGTGGAGAGGCCACACAGCTGGACAGTCGTCCCTTGAAACAAGTACACAGAAATGTGGGAGACACTTATGGAAAACCCATAGGGAGTTTGATCTCAGTGGAGCTGGCCCAGCCCTCACTGTTAATTCAAACAGGGCTGTGCCCACTGTGCTGCTGGGAGAGGGTTGTGCAGAGGGCACCGTGGCTTGTCACACAACAGACAGGGTGGGGCTGGGCCATCACACAGGCACAGCTCTTCTCCAGGGGTGATTCCTGAGGGATGAGGTCCCTGCTGACACGTGGGTGACCCTCTTCTGCACTGGTCCTTTCTCAGTTGTACATTCACTGCATTTAGGGAGGTACCAAACTTACAGACTGTCCTGGTTTTGGCTGGGATGGAGTTAATTCTCTTCTTAGTGCTGGGTTTTGAACTTAGTCTGAGAGTCCTGTTGGTTGCACGCCGATGTTTTACTGTCCCTGAGCAGTCCTTACCCTAAACCAAGGACTTTCAGTTCCCCAGGCTCTGCCAGCAAGAAGGTGCTCAAGAAGCCGGGAGGGAGCAGGGACAGGTGATCTGAACTGACCAAAGGGATATGACACCACAGAAGGTCATTCCCAGTACATAAACTGGGGGTTGGCCAGGAGCTGCCCATTGCTGCTGGGGGGGGTTGGGCATTGGTCAGTGAGTAATTGTGGTGTTCATCACTGGATTTTCTTGGAGTTTTAGTCCTCTCTCTCCTTTCCATTACTATCATTGTCATTATTATCCACATGTTTTGTTTCAATTCTTGAACTGTTCTTTTCTCAACCCACAAGTTTTACTTTTTCTCAGTTCCCCTCCCCACTGGGTGTGTGGGGTGAGTGAGTGGCTGTGTGGTGTTTTAGTTGCTGTCTGGGTTTAAGCCCCGACACAGGTTCCTCCTGCTACATAAGTGCCCTGGTGCTTCACTGACTGGGCTGCATGCTCTCCTCAACTTGCTCCTGCCACCTTCCTTAGGGATTTCTCCTGGCCACAACCAGGGACACAACACTGAGCTAAAAGGATCTTGGGCTTGACTTGGATTTGACAATCCTGTGTTGTCATGTCTAAACCAGGAGGGCTCTGTACACCCTGAGCACCTCCCAGCTGTATTTGAGTGTAATGTTCACACTTTGTGTAATTCTGGGAAGAATTACAGCTGTCTCACTGCTAAGACATTGAATGGGAGTAGTTTTTAAAAATATCCAATTTGCAATGTAGTCCAGCAAATAAAAACAGTGACCAGATGAAATATATTCCCACTGTCTGAATGAGAGTTAACGGCTCAGTTGGGACTGAAAGTGAAAGGGAAGAGTCCTTCTACTGAACTGTATAAAAACATAAGAGTTAAAGAGAAAGTAGGTTCTTAGAGAGCAAGACAAATTGAAGCTCCCACATCTGCATTTCAAAGCCTTCATTGTCCCAAGGCAAGACAAACAAAATGGTATTTGCATATTCCCTGGCTCTGGAGCAGTGTCCAAAGGCATCAGCCAAATGGAAGAAACTGAGAGGAGGGAGGGGAAATTACCATACAATGATATGATTTTCAGTTCTCCAACTGAAAAATGAGATAGAAGGAGTAGGAGGGGAAGCTCCCAAGAGAGTCCTTTGATGCCTGTTTTTCAGAGAAAGGAGAAAGTACATGGGAGGTTGTGATTTACAACTGCAGTTCAGCGATAGCTAAATCTGACTGGAGGGCTTTCAGTGATCCGGCCTCACGATGAGCTGAATAAACTCCTTGTGCCAGCTCAGGTTTGTTCAAACGGGGCTGATTGGTGCACTTTGTGCCAGCATGTTTCATGTCAGATGTGCCATCAGCACGCAAACAGCAGCACTGCTGGGTTGGACCTCCCTTGGCTTGTCTGAGGGCCTTTCCATCAGCCCCTCCGTGCTCTCCTGCCGCCCATGGAACCTTCCAGTCGCTGCCTCCACACATCACCACTCCCTCCAGATGTGGCTCAGGGCCTTCTGTGCTTCTTTCCACTTTGCATATTCAGCATCTCTGTCCCTGCCCTTGTCCTGGACCTTCACAGGGCCCTTGCCTGGCTCGATGCTCCCACATCAGCCTTCACTGTCACAACACTGACCTGCCAGCACTGGGGTTGTGTCCTCCCCAGGCCAGATTCACACTCTCACCACAGTGGGATCCACTGCAAGCAATTCCTCCCTCTCACCTCCTGCAGACAGAATTCTGCTCACAGCAGCTCTGATGACACCCAGGCAGAGCCTCACATGGCGGTTCTGCTGTGAGGCCACGTTGGAGAACTGCAGGACCAAGGTCAAAGCCCTGGAAAAGGCCTCTAGGAAGGACAAGGTGGCTTCTTATTATTAAAGAGAAACTGTCTGTGCAACAAGGATCTAGGCTGGAATTTGTGACAGGGCAGACACCTTGTGTAGAGAGCATGGGGGAAGAGGGGTAGGATAACTCCTTCGCTCTGTAACAGAGCAGCAACCTGGAGAACAGTGCACATCCATGGGAGAGCAGCTGCCACAGAAACAACCTGAGCAACATGAACCTTATCAACTGAACCACCACAACAGTGCTGGTGGAAAGAGACCCCTGGAAGTCTCCAGCCCAGCCTTCCCTGGAGCGGGATGAGCCCAGGACTAGGTCAGGATAAGCAGGGCTTTGTACAATTGAACCCTGTAAGTGCTGGGGGATAAAGACTCTCTGGCAATTGGCCCAAGGCTGCACCACTCTCCTAAAGGCTGTTTCCTAACGCCCAACCTGAACCTCCTAAGCTCCAATTTGTGTTTGTTGACCCTTCCTGTGCTGTCTGGCACCAGTGGGAAGAGTTTGGCTCTGTCAATCCTTGTCTAATGGCCCTTCAAAAATTCATGGACTGCTCTTAGACCTTGCTCAGTCTCACCCAACAGAGGAGGTGTTGCCTTCCCTCCACCTCTGCTGAACCAGCCTTGTCCCTCTGCCTCTCCTGGAGATCATGTGCCCTAGACCTTGACCATCTTGGTTGCCTTGACTGGTCCTTTCTCCACACTGAACTGAACCGGGAGCTCACAACTGAACACAGCACTCCAGGGACAGCTTTCCCAGCACTGAGCACTGACAGCAGTGTCCTTCTGCTTCCAGCTGTGTCCCTCCACACAGACCCAGCAGGCAGCTTGTCTTGCCTGCCCTGAGTGACTGCCAGCTCATATCCACCCTGGCATCCACCAGCCCCACCAGCCCTTGGCACCAGGATTGCAGTCTGCTCCCAGTTCAGCTGAGCTCTCTGCTTTTCCAGCCCAGATTTTCCTGGCCTGACACTGACACTGACACTGCTGGGAATGATGGTGCAAAACCCTCTTCAGTTGTTCCTGGCTAGCTGTGTTCTCCTATTTCCTCCCTCTGCATGCCTGGAGACCGAGCTCCTGTGCCTGTCCCTCCTTTGGGCAGGGCTGTGTCCCACCCCCCTGCCTCCCACCCCAATCCCACACTGAGAGCACTGAGAGCTCTGCTGGGAGCTTTGCTTTTCATCTTTTTCCCAGAAAAGCTCCTCTTTCCTGTTCCAAAGGGTGCACCCCAGTGCACCCCAGTGTAGGCACAGCCACACACACACAAGTGTCTGCACAGTTCTTTACACACGTGGACACCACGGGAATGTTTGCAGCCAGGCACATGCACACAGGTACACATGGATGTCCTGGCACAGGATGGCTGGGTTGGAAGGGATATGAAAGACCATCTCATTCCAACCCCCTCCCATGGACAGGGACACCTTCCACCAGCCCAGGTTGCTCCAAGCCCCGGCCAGCCTGGCCTTGGACACTTCCAGGGATCCAGGGGCAGCCACAGCTTTGCTGGGCAACCTGTGCCAGGGCCTCCCCACCCTCACAGGGAAGGATTCCTTCCCAATATCCCATCTATCCCTGCCCTCTGGCAGTGGGAAGCCATTCCCTGTGTCCTGTCCCTCCATCCCTTGTCCCAAGTCTCTCCCCAGCTCTCCTGGAGCCCCTTTAGGCCCTGCAAGGGGCTCTCAGGTGTCCCTGGAGCCTTCTCTTCTCCAGGTGACCCCCCCCCAGCTCTCCCAGCCTGGCTCCAGAGCAGAGGGATCCAGCTCTTTGAGCATCTCCGGGGCCTCCTCTGGACTCGCTCCAGTGGGTCCATGTTCTTCTTATCCTTGGGCTACACATGGACACGCAGCCACTGGCACACGTGGAGATCAGCCCCTGGGGTGGCCTGGGCAGCAGAGGTGTCAGTGCCAGGGCCCTGGGGGGGTGGTGACATCTCTGTCCCACCGGGGATCCATCCCACCACTCAGCTTGCAATCCCAGCTCAGAGGTCCAGGCCAGGTTCTGACTTTCCCACCCCTGACCAAGGTTGACTCATTTCAGGGACATCCAGACAGGACCTACAACCACCACAGCTGGCAACAGAGCAGAGGAGGTCACGAGGAGGGACCTGTTGACTCCTTGGAGGAAATATGAATTTTCTGAGCTATGAAGACACTGGTGACCACTTTCATCCTCTTGCTTAAGATCTGTGGTACCTGTGGCACCTGTGGTACCTGTGGTACCTGTGGCTGGACTCTTGAGGATATGGATGCACTGTCCCAGAGTGATGTACAGTCTGTGTTGAGAACATCTGGAGTAAGGGAAGGTAAACAGAAGCACTTCTGGGAAAGGTGAAACATTTCAGAGCTGTTGGAGTCAAACTCAGCTTGGCCCCTGACCATGATATGTTATGGGATATTTCCATAGGACCCATCACCTACTGTCTCCTAAAGTATCTCATCCTACAGTCAGATCTGGGTTGGACTCCTGAAGCAAAGACAGGCAACACAAAGCTCTGTGTATTCACTCCTGCAGTGACCCTTCAGGGTCTCCTTTCTCCTCTCCACTCAACTTCTGTGCATCATTAGCTTTGGTTCCAGCACTGCCACAACAGTAAATACTCCAGTTCCCATGTGAACTGAGATTATTTCTGTGACAGGGATTTTAAAAGTCACAAGGATTTGGTTGGCAGAATCTGCAGGGTTGATCCAGGGGCCTGAAAGGGAAAATATCACCTGACAATAAGAAATGTAGCAAAATCACATGTTTATTGTTTCTGTCCTCTCCATGCAAAATGTCAGGTTATAGGCAGGATTCATGAGAGTGTCTCTGTAAATCAATCATGATGATTTTCCTTCCTTGTTCCCAAACTAGAGACACTCAACAACAGCTTGTGCAACCTCTTCTGGTGAATGCTCTTTTTGCCCTCATTATCAGGGAACAGGCAACACTATTGGGGTAAGAAGAAGGTGATCAACCTCAAATCTGACACTGCCAGCCCTCCATCCTCCCAGGCACACTGCACAGTCATACAGAGCACTGGGGGCACATGTGAGGAGGTCCAAGGGACTGGGGACTCCTGGTTGGCAGGATGATTGATGTTGAGAAAAGCTAGGTGGATCCAGGGATGTAGGTGGGATTAACAACAGTTGCTGCTGGCCTGGCACCCCGTTTACAAGGCTTGGTGACATACTTGTGTTACTCATCACTCACTGAAACATTGACTGAGCTGAAATATTCCTCATTGGTTATTTTGCAGTTTGGTGGCACCTCAGAAGACCTGCAGGGTCTCCAAGCTTCCCAAGACAAAGGCAACAGGATGGTGACAAACAGACAATAGGATCATGAAAAACTGGCAACAGGATCATGAAGCCACACAAAGATCTGTAACCACAGTGAGAGGACAAAGTCAGTATTTACTTCAAGGCTCCCTTGAGGAACTGGCCCAAGGCCTGGAGCCTTTGCTCAGCCATTCCCTCTTTGTTTTATTCCCGTTTCCTCCATGGCACATCATCATGGATATGGTGCATTGGTTCCCACTCATCCCTAATAAGCAGTTCACAACTCCCTTTCTGTGAAATATTTCCCCCTGAAATTCCTAGTGGAAAATACTGGACATAAAGCCATGGACGTTGCTGTCCTGTCAGCCCTCAAAGCAGACCAGCCAAGGCACTACAAACAGAGCCATCACTGCCCTCTGGACAGGGCCTGGAAGCAGAAATGAGGACACTCACTTTGTATTTACAGCTTTGCCCCAGGCTACCAGAATCATTTTTGTTGAGCTGAAAGTCTCTTGAAAGTGTTTTAATCTTTAAAGAAGGAAAAATTTAAATGCCTGACATGAAAGAGTAGTGAAGTGGGCACCAAAATACACCTGCTGTGAGTAATGTCTTACTTGGGGGCTCCAGGAGTTTCCAACTTGGCAAAAAATGCCTGTGGGAATTTCTGCAGAGAATACTGTGAATATTGTCAGGGAAAGCTGAACATCCTAAAGTGTGAGATTCCATGGGGAACTGGAGCCCAGTGGTGTATGGTAAGAACACAGAAGGCTACATGACTCCTCTCATGCCTTCCTCAGTGACCAAGCCAGGATCCAAGCCCTCCACACCCACGGCTTCCTTATCTTTGAGCACATGAAGCAGCTGACAATGAGCAGGGCTCAAACAAATTTGGCTCATTTGAAAACTCAGGGGGGAAAGCATTGTTGGGGGCATCTGCAGGTATTCCTGCATCTTCTCCCACTCAGCCTGGCGCTCTGGAGTGCTCTGCTCCCCTGGGATGAGCTCAGTTGGTCAGAGCACGGTGCTCGTTACACCAGGGGCAGGGGGTTGATCCCCACGGGGGCCCTTCACTCATGAGTTGGATTCCATGATCCTCGTGGGTCCAACTCAGAATATTGTGTGACTCTGCTGTGGTTCTGTGATGGTTGTACAGGATGAGGGTGACCCCAAGCCGTGTCCCTCCCACCTCGATACCCGCCGGGTGAGCCCCTGACGGGCAGGGGGGGTTCAGCAGCAGCTCTGACAGTCCTTGTACACCAAAGTGAGCAGCCCAGCCTAAGGCTGGTCATTCATTCCCGACCCCTACCCGGTCAGGGGCAGCATTAGAGCTGGTCAAAGGTCTCTGCAAACATTTACCATCCATTAAAGTCTGACCTTTCTAGGTGTGTGTGAGCCCGGAGCCCTCCCGTAGCTGCAGGCGATGCACAGGCTCGGGGCTGCTCCGGGTCCGTGACACCGTCACACCCCGCCCGGCCCGGCTCCCAGCAGCATTCCAGGGTGGATGCTCCCTCCCTGCCTCCCAGCACTCCCCCAGCAGCCTGAGAGCCGTCAACATCTTGCTGGCAGCTGGACATTCCTTGTGGGCACTGTCAAGTTTGCTGGTCTTCTCCCTCCAAAAATAAACAGCAAAATGTATTTGAGATTGGAGCTTAGTAGGAAATGGGTTTAAAATGGGTTTCTGTCCTTCACAAGGGCGAGTTTTCAAAGATTTAGAATTTTTCCCATCATGTATTGTGATCAAAGCAGAAATGGTGGAGTGGCAGTTCAATTTTTCAGCAGGGTCAATCAGATTTGTCATTTAAATTTAACTTGGTGGATGGTGAGCACACTGGGAAGGTGTGTTACAGGGGCAGGGAGAGGGAGAGAGAAGGAAAATCCTTGGGAGAAGTTTTGACAAAGCTGCAGAGAGCTCAGGGAGAGCTTTGCCTGACTCAAGACTAAACAAGAAACTAAAGATCTGACTCAGTAAGAGTGTTAAACAGTTAAGATTTGGCTTGTGGCTCCATTAAAGCCTCTCGCTCTATGGGATTAGATATCACAATAAAGCATAAACTTCACTTTTAAGGTCTGAAAATACTTAAAAAATAATAGTTATAATAATAATAATAGTCAAAGTAATAATAGTAATAATAATAGTTATTACTACTGTTATTCTATTTCAGTGAAAATAGGCACATGGTTGAATTAAAATCTAAGCTAATCTCTTGATGAATCAGGACCTGTAAAAACAAAGGGGAGAAACCTGAGGGACAGTCAGGATTAACAATTTAACACTGAACCGGTTCCAATTCCAACATTTTAATTGGGATTATAAGAACTTCTTTTCCAAACCTGGGGAGATGCTGCTTTAGGGACAGTGACTCTATCACAGTTTGTGCCACCTATGCTCTCAGACTTGGCTGTCAGGGCTGGGTTCCAGAGTCAGCCAATCCTCCTCCTTTTCTCCGAGCCCAAAGTTCCCCGTGCAGGAGCAGCAGCCCTGCTTCCCTCTCCTCTCTCGGGCTTTGTTTTTTAAATCCAGTGTCTAAAGTCACCTTGGTCCCTTTTGCTTTGCATTATGCTTTTCCCTTCCTTCCCCTTCTCCCATATTTTCCAGTTCTTCCTCCTTTAACCACTTGTCCTACCTCAAGCTTTGAGAGATGCTCCTGCAAACCCCTGATGAGCCTCAGTTCTGGCAGCCTCATGTCACCTGTGATTTCATGGCTCCCAGTTTGAAGCCAGTTTGCATTTGTGATTTTGGCTTCAAGTGTTGCCATAACAAGCCAGGATTTGCCTGAAAATCAAGCTTAATATACCCTTAGGAGTGGTTACATGGGAGGAAAGGGATTTTCTTTCATGGCATTAAGGAGTGCTCAAATTCTGGCTGCCCTGGGCAGGACCAGGGTGCTGTGCAGTCAACACTATCTGCTGTGCTGTGGTTTTCTTATTTAGGTCTCTGAATCTTTGAGCTGATTGTTTTCTGGCTTTCAAAACTTTTGGACTTGAAGTACTTACATCTCCAAAATGGGTATGGGAGCAATGAATTTGGGTTTAAAGCTGCTGAAGGACTGTTCCTCACACTGCTGGGGAGAAGAGAAAGCTGCATTCCAAATTCTTCTACGGCTTTCTGTTACTATTGCTCTGGATGGGTTTGCCAAGGCCATATTAATGCTGAAGATGAACGTGGGAAATGGAAACTGAGAGGAGCAGAAAGCTTTTCCCTATTGAGGAAGGTTTTTCCAGGGGAACAGCACCTCCTGGATAAAGGAGGCATCAGCATCTCTCCGAGGTCTGGCCAGGAGAGATCAGCAGAGCTCAACTGCAGGGACAACTGAGGGAGCCCCAGCATTAAATCAGCCTCACAAAATAAGCAGAAAGTACCCCAGAATGTCCCCATCAAAGCCTAATTATCTGCTGACTTCTTAGACATGAGAGAATTTTCTTTGTCTATTTAATTTCATGCTTATCATCAAACTAGTCATTAAATAGCTGAGTATTAGGGGAAAAATGCAAAGCTTTCTGGTCTGTCCTGTTTAATCCTTCAGCCCCTCCCTTCCCTTCTCCCTGTCCCACTTTCTCTCCGGCACAGGCAGGAAAAGGGGAGAACAGGCAGGGGGTTGTGCTGGGCAGCGTGGCACAGAACTTGGGTTCTGGTCCCCAGGTGGGCAGGATGGTGGGGTGCATAATCCCAGGGAAAGGTTGGGATGGAAAATCTCCCAGTTCCTCACCAGAGCTCAGCAGGGCAGCTCTGGCTGCTGCCAATATGGACTGGGCACCCCATGGGATGTACCAGAGGTGCAGTGGCCACTAAGAGTGGGATGAGACCCAGAGGCCTGGTCATTATGAGGAAAACAGATTGTCTGTGAGTCAGATGAATCATTAAAACCAGAACCAAAGTGACTGAACAGTAAATGGTACTGGGCTTTCCTGTCTCATAGCATATTAGTGGGGGATATTACATGAAATTGGAAAATAAAAAATTGTCAGTCACTGAAAGGCTTTTGTACATAGGATGAATAAAGGATGTGGAATTGCTGCTTTGGGCTATATTTGAAACCAGGAACATAGAAACATTTAAGCAGAGATTGGCTACTTAAACTGATGACAACCCTGTCCCGGGGGGATGGATTCCTGCACGGGGTCTCGGCTGCTCAGCTGGGCTGTGTGGGGGTGAGGGGGCAAGACACAGCCTGTCCCAGCTCCCTCAGCCTGCTTTGGAAAATCTTGTTCTGGCCATGGCAGGATTCTGGCTCAGCCAGCCCAGAACCCACCCAGGGAGGCAATTCCCAGGTTCACAAGGGTTTGTGGCCGTGTCCTTGTGCTTCTCCAGTGCAATGTCTTTCCTTCTGAGGGGGCATCACTGCAACATCACTGTCCCACAAGCCTATACAGCAACACAGTCCCATCCAAAGGACCCCTGAGTGAGTGTTTTGCCTTGGTGCCAACTTCTGCTCCCTGCACTTTGGTTCCTAACATCCAGGAGGAACCATTCCCCAGCAGCCGCCTCCAAGTCGTAAACTTTTGACCTGAGCTAATTACTGAATTCACTTTATAGAAGTAATGAGGTTCTGAGCCTCAGCTATGCCTTGGAGGCTCTAGAGAGTCCGAGCCAAAACCTGAGCTCCCTAATCACTTCTGACTCTGGTTTTTTTATTCATTTACTGAGTGCCCCCAGGCACTGCCGCTCCTTGAGCTCCCTGGGAGGAGCTGCAGTGCTGCGACCGGGCAGAACATCCCAGGCAGGGCTGCAGAACACTCAGCACCCCAGTGAGGAGGGCAGGAGATCCCAGTGGGGACCAGTGCCAGAGCAGCAGGGCCAAGAGAGTTGTGCTCAAGCCTTTCCTCAAATCTGCTACTGGGCAACGGGGATCTCCTCCTTGTGCCTCAAATCCTCCAACAAAGAAACGGAGAGAACTTTGATATCTGTGGGACAGCAGTGGGATACCTGTGGGTAGGGTAATGATGGAGGGAGTGGAGGTGTGACTGTACAGGACCTGTCATGGACACTGGCACAGGAGCAGAGCCAGGAACAGGCAGTGGGGACACTGAAGTGAGGGTCCTGTGCTCTGGGCAGCTTGTGCAGTCACATCTCCCTCCTTTTGCTGAGCTCTCCCCACCCAGTACGGTCAGGCCTTAACCAGCAGTCCAAAACTAAGCCCAGAGAACCTGTGGCTGCCTCATCCCTGGAAGAGTTCAAGGCCAGGTTGGATGGGGCTTGGAGCAACCTGTATTTTTTTGTCGTGGAAGGTGTCTGCACGTGGCAGGGGGTTGGAATGAGATGAGCTTTAAGGTCCTTTCCAACCCAAATAATTCTGTGATTCTATGGTTCTATCTTTCCATGGGAACATCCAGGAGCTGTAAGCAGCTGAAGAAGAGCTGGAGACCTGTGCTGAACCCCTCAGCCCCCAAGCCCACCACTGGTCTCTAGTTGCTCACAGAGCTTATGGTCCTGGGCAGTGTGGGACCCCAGGGTGGGCTCTGCTCCACCCATGGCAGTGTGGGACCCCAAGGTGAGCTCTGTTCCACATTGGGCACTGTGGGACCCCAGGGTGAGCTCCATCCCTCCCTGGGCAGGGTTGTGCCCCCCTGACTGACCTGCAGCCATGCCCTGTGTGCTCACAGCAGGGCCTGAGCAGACAGAGCTCGTTCTGCCCGACAAACCCTCCGGCCCCTCTGTGTTTAGCCCTGCAGGGAGGGCAAGGGCAGAGCCAGCCAGGGCACAGGACAGGCAGAGCTGCCACATTGGAGCTGCCAGGATGCAGGAATGGCCCTGATGCTGCTGTAGATACCAGTCAAGGCAGTCCTGGCCAAGAGCAGGGAAAGGGATTTACATTGCAAATCTCCAAGGCTGAGCTCCAGCACCCGGGGCCAGCGCAGGCATTAATGTGGCCTTGGCAAACCCAGCTCTCCTTGCTGAGGGTCATGGGGCTGCCATTACATAAGGATGCCACTTGTCTTTCTGTTTTTCCTCTGTCTCCCTTCAAATAGAGGATTGGTGATTCAAAGTGGAGACTTTGTGAGCAACCTTGTGTTCAGCCTTACAATTGAGATAATGTCATTTATCACACAGGTTTGAGGTATCACCTCACCTGACACAGGCCAGATTTTGCAAATGCAATCAGCATTTGCAATATAAATGATGATATTTTTCTTTCCAGTAAAAAAAATCCCTAAAAACACATGTGATATTTCTAATTTTAACTCATAATCATGGAAGTGAAGCTTGTGGCATCTGATGCTGAACAAGCTGGTGTTTTACAACAGCCATAGCAGATAAGTGAAGCATCCTGGAGAAGCAAGAGTGGTTCTCCCAGCCAGTTTATGATGTGGACACTGGGAGAAGGGTCTTGGCAGGTGGAAACGCACCAAAATCTCTTACCATCAGTGGCACAGTCTGATTTTGCATCACTTGCTGAGAACAAAAAACTTACCTGGTTTGGAGGCTGCAGGGAAGTGATGCAGAAAGTTCTGTGACTGGACAGGGATGAGCTGTGAGTGCCTGTTACTAACACAGGCTTATAATATTCTACAATTGTATAATTACAGCACATAATTTTATATTATATATTTTTTATAATTCATCAAATCATCCAGCAGGAGTTAAAACTATATCTTGGGAAATTCAGATCCACGGGGATAGCAAGGTATAGCCAATTCAGAATGTGGCCAGCAGACAATGGTCGCGAATTCCAGACACTTTTCCAAAGGCAAGAAAAAGAATTATAAAAACTATGTTGAAAAAATTAATCTCTTCATGATGTGTGATCACTCTGCTGTCAGTGGAGCTGCCCTGGCGGTGGGCAGCATGACCAGGCAGGTGAGCACACCTGGCTTGGTTCAGGAGATGTTGGTTTACCAGGGACTAAACTGATTATGGATTCCTCCCAGCATGGATAACCCACAATCATTTAGGAAGAGCAATAAATCCTGGAGCTCTTGTGCCACTCCTCATGTCCCCAGTGCTTGGGTCACTGAGGCAGCACTGGCAAACTTGAAAGAACAATAAAGTAACTCCTCTTCAATAAAACAGGGGAGAGTGGTGGATGTAATTTTGCAGATCTCTTTTGTTGTTAAACCCTCCTGCCCTGTAGTGGGGCAAACAAAACCCTGCTGACAGTGCAGTCTGGGGTGGGCAATGCAACTGGACCTGGGAGAAGACTGAAGTGTGAGGGAAGAGGTGCAAGGCTGGCTGCTGGAGGTAGATTTTTTGTGATTAGACCATTTAGTCAGCTCAGAAAAAGCAGATAAGCCTTAGGGAAAACAAGCCCTTCTCTGAATTCGAAATAGAAGCAGCAAATCGAGGGATGGCTCAGAACAGCAGGACAGGGGCCAGCTAATCCCTGGAGATAAGATCTCCAACACAGCCTTGGACGGGCAGGAACCATCCCTCTCTCTGCAGACATCCTGGCAGGTGGGCAAGTGCCACCTCACCAGTGGCGTGTCCTCATGTCCAAGGGGACTTGGCATCCAGCCCACTTCTGGTGCTGAGGAGGCTGAGCCAAACCCATGCCAAGGGTCTTCTCAGCCTCTGATGTGAGCCTTGCTCTTACACTATATAAAGGCTCATGGGGAACAATCCGCTTCTCCACCCCTTTTCAAATATTTTCCAGCCCCAAAGAAATGTGAAATTTCTCACAGGTACCAAAAGATCTCGTGAGAAGACAGCAAAATTAAATTCCTGAGGAGAAAGTTTGTGCTGTACACTCCTGAGTGCCACCACAGTCCACAGCTTCCTGGGCTATCAGCAACTCCTGGGACCCCTCTGAGCAGAGCACCAATCTTCCTTAGGCACTGGAATTGGCCTGGAAAGCACCACACTGCTGTGATTACACTCCAAGCAGCCCCTGGGCTTGGATGGGGCTTGGAGCAACCTGGGCTAGTGGAAGGTGTCGGATGGGTTTTAAGGCCCTATCCAACTGAAACCACCCAGTGATTCCATGATTCTACGACTCCGGCACAGGAGCTGCCAGGCAGACTGAAGAGCCAATTCCATCTTTTCTGTCTCCATTCAGTCCCCACACTTTCACCTGGTCTCTCTTGTAACACCAGAGACTTGGAAAGGTTTAGTTCAGATTACTGGAGAAGGTTTTAGGAAAATTCCTCTATGACATCCTTCAGAGGACTCTCCCCCTCACCCCTTCAGACAATCCTGTTTTCCCTCTTGGGGGACTCGGGCTGGATTGACAGGAGAAGACATCCATCCTGTGGGTGCATGCAGCTCCTGGGGCCTCTTTGTGTCAGGCTGGTTTAACAACAAACATTTCACAGCCCCTGGAGCATCCCATCCAGCCTGGGAGAGGTACCCGGCCCGGCCAGCTCTTCATGCCTGGATTACCCCGCTGATGGAACGGGGATGAAAACGATTTTCACATTTTTGTTTCATTTCAAGATCCCTCATATTGACAAAATGTGAGGGTGGGGCAGATTGACATCCAGCTTTGACTTGGGAAGCAGTTCAGCATTAACCTATTAAGCTGATGAACTCCAGTTACCCAGGTTGGTTTGCCAAAATTAGACACAGGAAATGGCTGATTATTCAGTGGGAAGAAACACAAGAGATCTGCGCCTAAAATTTCCTGAAGCAGCTGATGATGTTGTCTAATTCTGATGGAATTCTTAAACTGACACATCTCAGAGACTGTCAGGGAACTGATCCCTGGAAAAATCAGGATAATAGCACACGGTTTTGCTCCCAGATTTTAAGATTTCCCTATGTAAGTGTTACATTGTGCACCCAGTCCAGGGTGACGGCAGTGCCCAAACAAACCTGGCCTAACACAATTATGGATCAAACGGGGCTGCTCAGTAGAGAAATACAAAAGATTTTCAAAGACAGAGCTTTTAAGGCCTGAAGTCACAGATTTCTGTGGGATTTGGAATTGAGGGGGGATGCTACCTCAGCCAAAGGCAGTTGAGGCTAACAAATTCCTGATGCTGGGCAAAAGGAAATATTATTGGCAGATTATTAGAATTTCATCTGTTCACTGTCTGTGAAGGCAATGTCATTTCTTGCCCCTTCTGACTCCTTGGCTCTGTTGGAGAAGGCTCTTTACTCCTGTTTCCTGAATTTCCTTGGTAAGGTCAAACAGGCATGATCAGCAGGGAAAAGGCATGAGGAACTCAGTCCTGCATGGAGAACTGAGTTGTGTTTAATGGTGATTGTGGTAATACAACATTTATAGTGCACTGGGGGCATAGAGGGACCAACATAACCAAAAAACCAGCCAGGTCAGTCCTGCACCTCCAGCAGCCTTCTGTGGCTGCCACCCAGGGAACGATAAAAGCATGAGGAAATTATACTTGGCCGGGATATTTTCCAAACCTCCAGTCATTTGTGTCTCAAAGACTCCTCAGGCTGGGGGATGCTGCAGTTCTTCTCACCATTGGATGTGTTTTTTCCTTCTCTTTCTCTTTCTGTTCCTGTTCCTATTTCTGTCATATTTCCCTGGCATCATTGCAGAAGGGAGGGAGTGAAACAGTAGAGATGTTCCTTGACCCCTTTCTCCCTTGACCTTCCCCTTTACCCTCCCTTGCCATGTCCCTTTACCTGGGATATTTATGAAGAAAGGAATGATGGTCCAAGCATTTGTGAGTCTTCTGGTCACAAATCAGTCTCAAAACTGACCAAAATAGTTGTGCAGAAGTGTTTTTAATTTGGGAAGATGAGCAGGAAGGTGCAATGTGCCTCTGAAAGCTCCTTGCCCAGGGAGCCCTGTGTCCAGCACATCACCCAACAGCACAAGACATTTGATAGATGAGTCTCTGACATTCTTGTCATGTCTCCCCTTCTCCTCTTCCCCACTTCCCCAGGCTGGAAATGCTGGAGGCGAGCTGGGAGGTCTGGTTTGTGTCCTGGAGCCTGTCAGAGCTGGGACACACAGCCCAGGGCCTGCGGCTGGACTCACAGGAGGCTCCAGCAAGGCTTCATCTTCATCTTGCCTGGCTGTGCCCCGGGGTGCAGCTCAGCTTTGTTGGGAGAGCCACGGTTAGGAGCATCAGGAAAGCATGCAAAGAGTGCCTGAAAAAGAGAGGGAGGGGGAAGAGACAGAGGAAGAGGGGAAGAGAGTTTCTGTGCCTGTTGAGATCATGCTCAGGGAAAAGGAGAGACGGGGGGGGGGTGTCTGGGATTAAGCAGAGCATCCGATTTTTCAGAGAGAGATCCACGTCCCATGTCTGAGAGGGGGACATGGGCTGGTGCAGGCAGAGCAAAGGGGACCCTGGAGGATCCAGCTTTCCCTTTGGTGCTGCCAGGCTTTACAAGGCTGAGCAGAGCAATGGGGAACACAGCACTGGGGTCTGAAAGCTGCTGCTGAATGCACTTGGGGTGTGAATGAATTTGGGGTGTGAATGCACTTGGGGTCTGGAGATTGTGTGACAGAGAGACCCCCCCAGTTTTCTCCCAGATTTCTGGGGCAGCGGTGAATATGAAATCCTTTTACCTCCTGTAGATGCTACCTGGGAATGACCTGGGGACATGTTAGACAGTGATAAGTGACTCTCTCCATCCTCTTTTATCCTGTTTACAATACAGAGGCTTTCCTTGAACAAAACCCTTTTTCCCCTCTCCCTGCTCCTGGCTGTTGTGTTTAAATGAGCCAATTTGCTGAAGGACTCCTCCTGGAAGGACTGGAAGTCTAACAAGACCTGACGCTTGGTCACAGAGTCTTGTTTCTGGCAAAATTCAATTTCTTCCCAAAAGAACAGAAATCTCTTCTCGTATTGCAGTTCTTGCCATTTCATCAGGGCTCCTGTGATACCTCTCACAGCCCTGGCCAGGAGGGAAATCCCAGCAACTATTTTCATTCAACCTATTTCCAGAAAGTGTTTGAAAATGGGGTATAATGGCTCAGGGAAGGGGGAGCAAAGGACAGGAATGTGTTTGTTACTGCTGCAGTTGATGGTTTTGTTGATATGTTGTTTATTCTTGGACTGATGTGATTTCTGGGGCTTATTTGACAGCCAGGGGATAATCTTTTGCCAGAGGCCTGGCTGGCTGAGTGGCAGGGCAGACAAAGTTTGATGCATTATCTGAGATGCAAGGGATGGACCCACAGGGGCAGATTCTCTCGTTAATTAAGGATGTGTAGTTATTTCACTCATTTATATCCCTGTGATGCTCAGGGACTTGTTCTCCTGTGACTAGGCTGCATTCTTCAGGTGCTCACCCTGAACTGCAATGAGCAACACTTTGGAGACTGTTCCAGCCTCAAGATTTCCCGTTTTGCCCAGTCCCACAGCAGGAGGTGTCTGAAAATAATTTCTCACCTTTCCTCCAACGTTTGTCAACCTTTAGGATCTTGAATTTTTGCTGTAGTTATTTAGCTTTGTCTAAGTGAAGTGCAGACAGGGCTGAGGTTGCTGAAGAGGGCTTAGCGTTAAACCAGTGTATTTAACTGTATTAGAGCATTTTATCTGGATGGACCCAGTTTAAGACATTATTCTTGGTGACAAAGCAGGTTTCTCTCCACACCACAGGTGGGACAGGCAGCACAAACCCAGAGAAGGGCAGAATCAGCCTAACAAAGCCTGAGAAACAAGTATAAAAAAAATGACACCATTTAATAGAGGGAAGAAATGGAGAGAGCTGAGAGCTTGCCTGGGCCACGAGGGCAGAGCTGCTCCTGATGAGTGTTAAATGCCCAATCTCGTGGTATGTATTGAATGCCTTACAGAATACAGGCCTTTTCCAGTTTTTCCCAATCAGGCATTTATTAGGATTAAGTTACATTTCCTGACAAGAACTATATTCCATTAAACTACACCGACAAGAAGGAGTCACTGTATTAATTGGAGGTTTTTAATCAATCGGTGTTTGATTTTAATCAGTGTATTTAATCAATCATAGTCCTAATTGGAGCTCTTCCAATCAATCATTGGAAAAAACAGTTTGCAGTGTCCTGCTGCCCTGATTAACTGGTTTATATTTCCTCTTCTTTAATTTTTATTTTTTTTTTATAATCCACATTCTCCTTGATTTTCCCATGAAGTTAAAAGGTGTCAGTAGTTCTGTGGCTCAGCAGACTCTGACCATAAAGCACGTGGGGCTTTGTAGCTCAGCAAATACAAGAAAGGGTTGTGGCTTTAACGATGGTGGATTATCTGGTCCAAACAATGAAGAAACAACGCACAGGTGAAAGAATTGAAAGGCTTTGATACAACTCCAGAGCAAGGCTTTGATTCCCAGCCCTGTGAGAAATGACAGGAACCTGTGCATCACTCTGGGACAGTGCATCCATATCCTCAAGAGCCCAGCCACAGGTACCACAGGTGCCACAGGTACCACAGATCTTAAGCAAGAGAATGAAAGTGGTCACCAGTGTCTTCATAGCTCAGAAAATTCATATTTCCTCCAAGGAGTCAACAGGTCCCTCCTCGTGACCTCCTCTGCTCTGTTGCCAGCTGTGGTGGTTGTAGGTCCTGTCTGGATGTCCCTGAAATGAGTCAACCTTGGTCAGGGGTGGGAAAGTCAGAACCTGGCCTGGACCTCTGAGCTGGGATTGCAAGCTGAGTGGTGGGATGGATCCCCGGTGGGACAGAGATGTCACCACCCCCCCAGGGCCCTGGCACTGACACCTCTGCTGCCCAGGCCACCCCAGGGGCTGATCTCCACGTGTGCCAGTGTCCATGTGTAGCCCAAGGAACACGGACCCACTGGAGTGAGTCCAGAGAATCCAAGGGCTGGATCCCTCTGCTCTGGAGCCAGGCTGGGAGAGCTGGGGGGGGGTCACCTGGAGAAGAGAAGGCTCCAGGGACACCTGAGAGCCCCTTGCAGGGCCTAAAGGGGCTCCAGGAGAGCTGGGGAGGGACTTGGGACAAAGGATGGAGGGACAGGACACAGGGAATGGCTTCCCACTGCCAGAGGGCAGGGTTAGATGGGATATTGGGAAGGAATCCTTCCCTGTGAGGGTGGGGAGGCCCTGGCACAGGTTGCTCAGAAAAGCTGTGGCTGCCCCTGGATCCCTGGAAGTGTCCAAGGCCAGGCTGGCCGGGGCTTGGAGCAACCTGGGCTAGTGGAAGGTGTCCGTGGCTGGGAACATGACGCCACGCAGGGGACGCAGTTCCACGGCCCCAAGGCAGCTCTCTCGGCTCACACCACCTCCGCTGAGCGTGGTGCCCGTCTGAAGCAGCAGCTTTGAGCTGCGGCTGCCTTGGAGAGCCCCGGAATTGGAATTTCTGGCAGGACGTGAATTCCCAACCCTGCCCGCCCCCTCACGGCTCCCGCCGGTCCTGCAGCGCCCCCTGGCGGCGGCGGCGGGAGGAGCAGGCGGCGCCGGAACCGGAAGCGGAAGCGGCGGAAGCGGAAGCGGCCGGAGGGCGACGTGTGCGGGGAGCGGCGCGCGAGCGGGATGGAGGGGCTGTACCAGCACACCAACAAGTGCGTGAGGGGAAACGGGGTTTGTGCCAGCACACCAGCAAGGGCGTGAGGGGAAACGGGGTTTGTGCCAGCACACCAGCAAGGGCGTGAGGGGGAGAGGGGCTGTACCAGCACACCAACAAGTGCGTGAGGGGGAGAGGGGCTGTACCAGAACACCAAGTGCGTGAGGGGAAACAGGAGGGGCTGTACCAGCACAGGAACAAGTTCGTGAGGGATGAGAGGCTGTACCAGCAAGCCAAGGAGTGAGTGAGGGGGAACAAGGGGTGTGAGGGGCTGTACCGGCACAGCAAGAAGTGCGTGAGGGCTGTGGGGGTGTGCCAGCGACCAGCGAGTGCGTGAGGGGAAGCAGGGCTCTGGCAGGTCTGAAGGGCTGTACCAGCACAGCAGCAGGTGTGTGAGGGGTGTGGGGGTGTTGAGAAATCAGGAAAGGCCTGTGTTCTGTAAAGCATTCAAGTCCATACTACAAGATCAAGCATTTCGAAGTTCCCAGGAGCTGCCGCCACGTCAGCCCTGAAGGGCTCAGCCCGGGCCACGGGGGACCTCTTAATTAATTATTAATTATTCCCTGTTAATTAATGTGCGTTCATTTAAGGGATGCTCGTTCATATTGGTTTTTGGGGCAGTAGGGTTTGAGGTGTCCTGCTGCTGCAGTTTGAACCACCTGTGGAAGCTCCTTGAGGATAAATCCCACACTTCATGGATAATGCCCATCTGTGCAGGGAGGAGTGGTGTGAAAAGTGCAAAATGAGGCAGAAAAATCTTGCAGCTCTGTTGTTACTCCATATGGAATAACTCACAGGTCCCTTCCTACTCAGAATTTTCTGTGATTCTGTGTGAAAGAGGATGAAGGACATGTTTAATCCAATATTCCAAGTCTCTGTGGTAATTTGCTGCTTTCTGGAGCTCTTTTAAGGGAGGTGGGGTGATAATTGAACTGGTTGAAAACGAAACTATAGAACAAGTGTGGGATTGCGGGGTACTGAGTATTGAATTGGTTCTGTAGTTAATTCCAAGCATTGCTGTACTTGGGACATCCCCTCTTCAGCAGCACAGAGTCAGGGTTCAGAAGGCAGCTCTGAGAGTTATTTAAAAATCTAATAACTGAAGAACAAATGTTTTAGTGCTCTGTAAGTTGGTTTCCAAAGTCTGGCTTCAGAAACATTTGTGCTTTGGTTATCAGATGAAAGAGCCACTAACATGACCAAGATTCTGGTCTCTTAAAATTCGTTTTTAAAAAAGGTCGTGATATTTTTGTAAATATCAAGTTTAATCAAAACCATCAATGAAGTGCCTTTATTGAAGTCGAATAGTGACCAGCTGTGAGACTGGTCACACCAAGTTTGGCTGCAGGTCCCTCTGGTCAGGACTATTTCAGCATTGCCCAACTGCAGAGCTCTGGGAAACACAGTAAAAAATGGACAAATATATGGAATACTTTGGTGTAATGTTGTCCCAGTCTCCCAGAAATGTGAGGCTTGGGGGTTTGAAACAGAAGAATTTGGCAACCATTAGTAGTTTTTCTTTGTTTCCGTTTGCCACTGCTTGTCCAGCAGCAGTAGTTCCTTATAATTTTAAGCTTTTAATTTCACCTGATGCCTCTGAGTTTATATGTTGTAGGACAGTGAAAACTGTCCTTATTCACCTTCTGTGCCATTCTGCTCTCAGGTATCTCCCCACTGTCACCTCCAGGCAGAACAGCTGTTTCTTGTAGAAAAGCTGTTTTGTGCTTTTCGTAATCTTCACCTTGATTTCTGTGCTTAAATGAAGTTACTCTGCAGTGCTCGTGGAGTGGAACTGCAGAGTGGTCAGTGGTGGTCAGTGATGGGCTGTCTGCACTGAACACTGTTGCTGATTCCTGCTCTGTTCTGAAAAGTACTTTTCAATAAAGGAAGCTGAAAACTGAGGAACTGAAAAATGATTTTGTAGCTGTCCCTGACTGCATTTCCTCTGTCTCCTGACAGGCAGGTCCATGAGGTGCAGTCGTACATGGGGCGCCTGGAGACTTCAGACAAGGAGTCAGTTCACTGTAAGTAGTTCTTAGTGAGGAGAGTCCCACCCAGGGACTGAGCTGACTCAGCTTGTGAGCTTTATCATTGTATTTGCAATCATTAGTGGGACAAATTTGGCTCTTGAGTCATTGTGATCAGCTGGAGACACAGCACCAGTTTGGAATACATTACAATTATTTTAGAGTTTAACTTCAGTAAGGTGATGTTTTGTAAGAAGGACAGAGCGGAAAAAGACGGAACAAGAATTTTCTTCAAATCATCCTCCTGTTGAAATCCTCTAACTGACAAATAGTGCTCACTGTGGGTGCCTCTGTAATGTCCTGATGTGGGAGTTCCAGAGTTTTGGTGCTGTTGGATTTTGGAACTCGTGGTCAGGGTGTGTTTGGAGGCCGTGCACCATAACTGGGTTAAAAGCCCCCATCACTGCCCTCGTGGAGGTGCAGTTAATAAACACCTTGATGTGGGCAGAGCTGCACATCCACAGCATTACTGGGCTGGTTTGTTAGAACCCAAAAAGTGAGGGATGTGGCTGTGCCTGCTCTGCTGTTGGTATTCCCTCAGCATCCACCAACTACAGCCTTCCCCTGAAGATGCTCAGTGCTGCTTCTGGGGAAAAGGCTGGGATTCAAGCAGGATGAGTCTGACAATTCCTGCTGTATCAGAGTCTGAACCTGTGATTCCATCTGCTTGTGGGAAATGTGCAGAACCATTAGGTCTGAAATTGCCTCAGTGAATCTGGACTATAACCCTGTGCTCCTAAATGACTCTGATAATAAAATGCTCTGATATGTGTGGCAGGACTTTTTACCCCAGTGCAGAATGGGCCCATGTATTTTGGACCTGTGTTTGAAGCCTTAATTCCTGCTTGAGTCACTAATAATGAGCTTCACCAGGAACTCCTGAGTGAAAGGACACTGCACTGACTGGATGCATTTATTGCATGTCCGTTGACTTCTATTACTCTAAATATTCTTGTGAAGTATGACGTTGCACTAAAAAGGGCTGTGATTACTTTCCTAGCCAAAAATAACAACTTTAAATCCTGGTTCTGGTTTTCGTGGTGATTGTACTACTCTGCCTACACTGCCAGAATTCCCAGACTGCTGTTCCCTGGGTGTGATTTTGAAAATGAATATGATTTCCTATCTTGCTTCTGCTGCTTGAGACCTTTTCAAGAGATAGGATTATGTACATCTTACATGGTCAATAAATGAACATACTGATTATTTATACATATATAAAGATACAGATAGTGCTGTGGATATTAGTGTGTATTTCAGAATTTATGGGAAAAGGGATTATCTGTGGCTGAGGAGCAGGAATAGGGGCCAGGAAATCAAACTTGCAGTTTGCCTTTTCCAACTTTGAGCAAATAGTCCCTCCTTGCTCAAAAAATCCTGTAATAGTGTTGTTTGGTCTAAGAAAAGCTGCTGTAACTGTCTGTCTGCTCTCCTGGGTGCTCTTCTGTTGAGTTTAGCTGCAGTAAATGATGGAGAGAAGAATTAGGACACTTTGATTTGTGTGTGTAGATGTGAGTCTGTTACTCTTTAATTGTGGGAGATCCAGGGGCAAAGAAAAGGGTCACGTGTGCTCTTTGCTTTTCTGGGTTCTGCTGAATGGGGTTTTCCTAGCTACCTTCTCTGAGGGGGGGGGAAAGGTGAGAGTGTCAAATTACTGAGCTAAAGAAGTGGTATTTCATGATATTTATAGTTCTGTTATCTGATTTTCATCCAGTAAGGATTTACATCTCTCAGGTTTTATGTACAGCTTTGAATGCTGTTGAGCTTTTCCCTTCATCAGATTGCAGTTCTTTAATTCAAATCAAATGATGTTTTTATTTCCTTGCAGTAGTGGAAAATGAGATCCAAGCAAGAATAGACAACATATTCAGCAACTTGGAACGCCTGGAAATCCTGTCCAGCAAAGAACCTCCCAACAAGAGGCAGAATGCCAAGCTGTGAGTTCACCTGCCTGGCTCTGATTGGGCAGGGGAGTCTTTGTAATTATTTTAATTAAATTTATTGAAGTCCTTTGCCTTTTGATTTGCATGAAACTATTATACTCTGCATAACTTACTCTGTGCTCTGCAGTAGCAGAGTTGAGGCACAGAGACAAAATTGCTTTCCTGCATTTAACCACAGAATGATTAAGGTTGGAAAAGACCTCAAAGATCCTCAAGTCCAGACTGGTGGTGGAGCTGGAGTTGTGGCTCTGTTCTCAGATGAGCAGAACATCCACTTGGAGGCTTAAATAAAATTCCACTTTGTATGATATTTGGTTTTAATGCATTTGTGGATGTAGGGAGTAACATTCCTTCAGTTGGTGTCATTTTCTCTGGACCACTGTCCTGGCTGTTGGTGACTAAAATGAGATTTCTAAAGTGAGCACTGCTTTGAGCAGGAGGTTGGACCACAGACATCAGGAATTGCTGTTCTTAATTAATTCTGTGATTCAATTATTGATGTCCCAAAACACCCTTGTAGACAGTAGGGGTAGATTTCATGTGTTATAGAGGTCAGTATGTGAAGTAGTCATGAATTTCTTTATAGAATCTCATTTGGGTTGGAAGGGACCTTAAAGATCTTCTTGTTCCAACTCCCTGCCATGGGCAGGGACACCTTCCACCAGACCAGGATAGTCTGATAATCAAGGTAATCAGTTATCTAGTGTGGTAATCAAACATTAAACATTATCAAACGTGTAATCAGGAGTTCTGGACAGGATTTGTTTCAGCCCAGTGCAGATGTCTGCGGTGTCTCCTGTTTTACCCACTGACTTTCAGTCTTCTTTTAATAAATATTCAAACTTAAGAACATGGTGCTAATTAATGAAGCTTGAAAGCTTCATCTTTTGTGTGAATGAGGATCATAAAATAGAAAACCTGCCATCTTTCCAAATCTGTGTTATATGAGAAATAGATATGTATAACTCCTGAAGAGACCAGTGATGGGATAGGATGGCTGAGACTGCCCATTAGCTCTCCTGTGTATTTATTGCACTTTTTTGCTCAAAGCAAGCTGTTAAATGTCAGAAATACTTTGTTTGAGACAACTCAGGAATTCTGCTTCACATTCTGTTGTTAGCCTGGAGGCTAAATAATTGATTAAAATAAATAATCACTTGTTAAATCATCACCTATTTGGTAGAAAAACGAGGCAGGGAAGACGTGAGTGTGGAATTTTGGCCTGATATTGAACGTCCTGCGTCCTTCTGGAGAAGTAGAACCCATCAGTCCGTGTTACCTGGTAATGCTGCATTGTCCTTGCGAGAACCAGCAGCACAGAGCAGTGTTTTCACCCTGCTGTTGGTCCTTTCCAGGAGGGTGGACCAGCTGAAGTATGATGTGCAGCACCTGCAGACGGCCCTGAGGAACTTCCAGCACCGGCGGTACCTGCGGGAGCAGCAGGAGCGGCAGCGGGAGGAGCTGCTGGCCAGGACCTTCACCACCAATGTAAATATGTGTGTTTACCTCGGTGGAAACACGTGTGGTTCACCTCTCTGTGCTCCAGGAGCTGCAGGCTGGCAGAGCAGCTTCAGGCAGGGCTGTTGAATGCTGCTGTGTCAGTAAAGGCAGAGAAGGATAACAATGTAGGGATAAAGTACAGCTCTCACATGGCTGTGAGGACACAGCAGGAAAAGACTCCAGAAGCTGCTGCTCCTGTTTTATTCAGTGCAGTTCCACCTGGCTTTATAGGGCAGTTGCAAAAGGGTGAATGAGGTAGGTACCAAAGGGTACATTTTACTTGGATTTGTGTCAAATCCTGAGATCTGTGAAAAGCCTGACTTTATACACCCTGCTGACAGTAGATGTCAGCAAACTGCTACTTATCCAAATACAAATCACACAGCTGGGACAAAGCCATTGCTTTTTGCCTAGAAATGAGTCAAAAGTTTGTAATAACATGAACATGTTCCACCTGTTCATGCTAATTCTTAGTTCCTCTGCTGGGAAGTCCCCCCGCTGCAAGTTCCTGGAGGAGTTTCGCTCTGAGTAATGTAGGTTCACTTTCAGATTTCCCTTTTCTGCAGCTGAAAAGTTAGTCTTGGTTTTGTTTGGGGGTTCTTTGTGTTTTGTTTTGTGGTTTTTTGTTTTTTTTTTTTAATCATTATTATTTTTTAAAGTTTTTTCTTCCCTTTTTTGTTGAAGGCACCTTCCGTAGCATTCATTATCTGTGTTGTCAGTCACTGTTAGGGCCAGGAAGAATGAATGTGGGGGATCCTCTTTGCTTGAGACTTGGGCAGTTCCATGCACTTCTCACAGCCTGCCAGAAAGATAATGTCTGGTATTCTGTTGGCTATTTCAAACTGTTAAACAAGGCTAGAAAGGAACACTGAGATTTGAAACCTGATTTATTTTTAAACACTTTGGTGTTCCTCTGCAAATAGGGACAAGTTTTCCTACAGGAAAATTCGTTGTTAAAACGTGTGTTAGAGGAACAGTTTTAAAGAGCAATAGCTGGCTTACAGATGCAAAATATAGAGCAAACTGGGTTTTTTTCCTCCTTTAGATCTTGAAATGTGTCTCAAAGGAAAGAAAACACATGATTATTTTGTATTTCTTTTTACCTTGCTACAAAAATGTGACTTTGAAGTGACATTTTAATAGGAAAATGAGGATTTATTTGTCAGTTGTTGGCTTATTTTGGTTAGAAGTTACACAGTTCATATTCATAACTCCCCTATTCTATTAAATGGTGATGTCAACTGAGTGTTGGGGCATCCTCAGGAAGTCACTGTGACATCCAGAACAGTTTTTGGAAGCTGTTCTGAACATTTGGCTTAATTCAGAGTTTAAGTGGTCTTCAAAGCCTGCCCTGTACCATTCTGGAGAAAACCCCAAAGAGCAAATCAAAGCTCTCGTGGTGCCATCTCATCTCCTTGGGAGGGGGGTCACAAATCTACTCCCACATTTTCATTGCTGCCTAATAGTGTCTGAAAAGAGCCCCTTGTGTAGGAAATGAAATCCTTGCTGATTTGAAGGTTGTTAAATCTGTGGAACAAGAGCCTTTAAATGCCAGTCCAAGTGCTTCTGCTCACAGACTTGTGTCAGCCCTGGTGCTTCCTGAGCAGGGGGTCAGTGTGTGTGTCCTGGCACAGCCTCTTCCCCAGGCCCTCGTGGCTCTGGCACTGTCCTTGGCTCTGGCACTGTCCTTGGCTCTCCTTCTCTCACAGTCAGCCTGGGCACTGCAGCCCCTGCACTGGATCCTGCAGGGCATCTTCACACCCACCTCGGGGGTTTGAACTGGAGATTGTGCTCAGAGCACATTCCCTGGGTCCCCTGGGTGTGACCTGCAGCTCACAGGCACGTGCTGCAGACAGGAATTCTGCCTCTGGGCCGTTCTTGTTCTGAGTCCCTGGGAGCAGGGATCAGTGTTCCCACACTTACCAGTGTCACCATTCCTGCTCTAAACCAGTGTGGGAGTGATGAGCCATTTCCTTGCTCTCTGGAAGAGAGAGAAGATTGAACTGGGGGCCTTTGACAGAAACAAGTGATCGCATCCTCTGCCCACTTGTGCAGTCCAGATTAGAGCTTTATCCCATCATTTCCATTTCAAGATTCCTAGTTCCTTGTTGAGCAAATGCATCTTTCCTGGAAAAAATGTGAAAAATGTAAATTTTTAATTATTTTTTTTCTCTGAGGCCCTGGGTGATGAGTGAGCCAGAGCTCAGGGAACCAGGCCCATGTCTGTTCGCCCTCACTGCCAGAAATTTGCACCATGTCATAAGTACTTGGAATATCATCTCCAAACATTGGGTTTTTCAGGCCTTTTGTCGCTCAGAGACATGGTGGGAAATGTTCCACAAATCTTTCACTTGCAATGATCAAATGACTCCTTGTTAAACACCTTCTGTAGCTTTGATGTTCTGTCTTGCAATAACCCTTTCCTACATAAATCATAAACTGAGATCATAAAGATTCATAGAATGAGATTATAAAAATTCTCTGCTTGGATCTCTTTATCATAAACTGAGATTATAAAAATTCTCTGCTTTTAATCCCTTTATCCTCGAGATGGAATTGCAGTGGAGCAGCTGATCAGCTTTGCCCTTGGCTTCCTCCCTGTCTTCTCTAAATTGTTTTCACTCAGTGTTGTGTTAAATATCCTGATGGAAAAGCTGTTTTGCAGGCAGTCCCCCCAGCCCTTGGGGTGTTGCAGGGGGGTGTGTGCTGGGTGTGGGCAGTGTGAGTGAGCAGGTAACCGAGTCCCTGCCTTTCCCCACAGGACTCTGCCACCACCATCCCGATCGACGAAACCCTGCAGTATAACGAGTCCCTGCAGAGTGCCCACCGAGGCATGGATGAGCTTATTGGCAGTGGCACCAACATCCTGCAGGGCCTGAGGGACCAGAGAGTCACCTTAAAGGTGGGGCATTGTTTTTTACCGAAGACCCCACGTTTTTCTGTGTTTGTGATGACCAGCCTTTGTAAAATCGATCCATGCGTTGCTTCGAGCTGAGGGTGCTGGAAAGCCCAGACTTCATTTAAACAACCTGAAATCTTTACATTTTATCATCCTTTTAGTAATATCTTTAAGGTCTTTCTGGGCCTGGCTGGCCTTCCCCCTGCAGGGCAGTATCTGGAGTGCTGAATCTTGTGTTTTATTCCCTTATGTTTGTTTTCCTTTGGTTGGTTGTTGGTTTTGGTTCAGTTCAGAAGGGGCAGGAACTGGCTGGCAGGTGTTGGTTCAGATGAACATCACTCAGAGCTGCTGTAAGCACTTGTGTGTGAGATTAGTGATAGAAGTAATGCTCCTCAGTAATGAAGATAATGTACCTCAGGAATAAAGATAATGTACCTCAACATCCCTCCCTCCCCAAACACTGCTCATTTCAGCTGTATTTCTGCAAGTCTCTTAAGAGCAAATATTTGCCTTTTATCTTAAAGGCTATTCAAAGTGATGTTATATTTTGAGTGAACAGCTCAAAGATAGAAAAGCTTTTTTAGTGTGTGTGGGGAGAAACTGAATTTCTGAAAAATGTGGGGAAATCCTTTTGTGTGTTGTAGTCATCTTCTGATGGGGATAACTGCTGTTGTCTGCCTTGGGATGTATCTGCCAGAGGATTTAGGCATTTTCAGTGACATGAATTCCTGTTTTGGTCAGGAATCAAATGTCCCTGGTGTCACAGGCAGTGACAGCCTGGCCTGCACTGCAGCTCACACACAGGGAGCTGAGCTGCACACACGGGCACTTTGCTGTCCTGGTCACAGAATTCCAGGTTCGTGGTTCTCCCAAAGCCCTGCACAGGACCAGCACGGGGGATAAAGCAGGGCTGGAGCTCCTTTTCTGCTCCCTAGTCTGGTGAGCAGTCCCTGCACCACAGATGTCACCTGCAGGCATTAAAGCAGAGTTTGGGGCCAGGTCCTTTCCAAGATGAGATTTGGCTTCTTGGATCAGGTCACTTGTTCACTGAATAGAGATTAGTTTTTATACAGAGTCAATTACTAGAACAACTTGAAGAAAATTTGGTGGGGTGTTCATTCATTGCAGAGGAATGTTGTCACTGGGTTGTCTGGGGGCAGGACTGGGGGGTAGAAAGGGGTTCTGCTCCTGTGGGATCCCATGGGGCCCCTGCAGGGAGCTGTGCCCTGTCTCCCCTGGCAGCCTGTGCCCTGGGGGAGCTCTGCAGCAGGGAACTGGTGGGGGTCTCTGCCCAAGGTCTGTGCTTTGGGGCCATAGAGTCCTTGTGTTTTCAGGGGGATATTTCCTCTTCCTCACAGGTGAGGAAACATCTGTTCATGTTCCTTTTCCCCTTACCCAGCTTTTCATACACTGACAGGGCTTTGTTGCCTGATAACATCTGGCAGAAGCAGCTGCTGTAAGAGACAGTTACAGAGGGGAATAGGTTAATGTGGAATCGTGGACTATCCTAAATGGGAAAGGACCCCCAAGGATCATCCAGTCCAACCCCTGGCCCTGTACAGACACCCCAACAATCCCACCCTGTCCCTCAGAGCGTTGTCCAAACCCTCCTGGAGCTCTGGCAGCCTTGGGGCCGTGCCCACTGCCCTGGGGAGCCTGGGCAGTGCCAACCAACCTCTGGGGGAAGGACCTTTCCCTGAGATCCAACCTGAGCCTGCCCTGGCACAGCTCCAGCCGTTCCCTGGGTCCTGTCCCTGCTCACAGAGAGCAGAGATTGGAGCTGCCACTCCAGACCCCCTCATTCTCCTCTTCTCCAGCTGAACAAGCCAAGTGCCCTCAGCCACTCGTGTGGGCCCTCCAGACCCTTCCCCATCCTCATGTCCCTCCTTTGGACACTCCCTAATACCTTTATTCTCTCAAACTTTGTGCTTATTTGGTATAAATAGACAGGTATGGACCAAGTATTCCCAGATTATCACTTTAACTGTTCTAATTATACAATTCCACTGTTCCATGACTGCAAGAATTGAGAGTTTTCATTTTTTATTGTTTTATTTTATTTTATTTCAAAGCTTTATATTTGGTTTGTTTTCTCCCTGCAAGGTTTGGTATTTTCTGAAGCAGTGTGAAAAGATTCTGCAGGGACAGGGAAGAGCTGAACCCAAGAGCAGCCTGCAGGGGGTTAATGTGAGGTGTGGGAAATGCGGGGGGAAAATGTGATGATGTGTTACTGGAAAGACCCAACCTGATTTCAGTGCAGGGCCCGAGTACCTGCACAACCCTGAACAGAAGAAACTGTCATTTTTCATTACAAACCTGTATGTTCTGTGGATTGAGAAGCTGTTTGTGCATGTGTGCCTGATATTGTTGATCTAAAAGTCCTCAGGGAGATTTTTCTGATCTTCAGTCAGGTTTGTGTTCAAAACAATTCCAAATTTTCACATTTTTACTCTTCTGAGACCAAAGATACAGTGGACTGTGGGAAGAGAAGCTGAAGTTTTTATTTCAAAGTCCAAGCACGGAGTTGAGCACTGTGATGGGAATCTGTGCTTCTGACCTGGCTCAGAGATGAAACCAGTTACAGCTTCCTGAAGGGGCTGTTCTGCCAAGGATGACCCAGAGCCACTGTGAGGGACGGGTCCCTTGTCCTGGTGTGACAGGGCAGTTCCCCCTGGGAGCACACAGGCTGCCAGCTCCTTTTAGACCCCATCTGGAACTCTTACTCCTCCCTAGGGAGTGCATTTTTCTGAGACACTTTTTATGTGTGCTTGTCCAGACAGATTGTTTTGTGTCTTTAACCACATCTTTGTTCATGTGTGTGAATTAATTAGTCCCAACCTGCAGCTATTTCCAGGATTCTGTGGCCTCCCCCTGTCAAATGGTTCCATGGTCAGAATCCATCCCTCACCACCCAGGATGAAACATTCTCGGGCTGTGGAATAAGTGTCAGACCAGGAGGTTAATGGTGTCTTTGGTGTGTTTTTGCTCTCAGGGTACCCACAAGAAGATCCTGGATGTTGCCAACATGCTGGGCTTGTCCAACACGGTGATGAGGCTCATCGAGAAACGCGCCTTCCAGGACAAGTTCCTGATGCTGGGGGGGATGGCAGTGACCTGTGTCATCATGTTCCTCGTGGTGCAGTACCTCACATGAGCTGCTGAGCCAGAGACACAGTCCTTGGGAGCAACGTGGACTGGACTTCCCTCTGGGTGCTGCTTTGGATGAGCCCTTCCCATGGACTTCAGAGTTTACAAATCCCACCTGGACACATGTCATGTGGAAAGCACGTCAGGAGCTGGATGTGTCTGGGGACACTGTAATTGAGAATGGCCCTGTAAAAATACCCCCTGGCCTTTACTGCTCTCATCTCATGTCTGCAGGTTTGAGGATCTGGTTCAGAGGAAGCAGAAGTGAATATTGTGCCCAGCAAGGCAAGGCAGGAATGTCCCTTTGGAGGCACAGGGACAGGAGGATGCAGAGTGGAAGCTGCAAGTGAATCTCTCCTGTGCTGGCCAGAGCTGACCCTGGAACTGCACTTGGCAGTGCATGAAGGGCACAGAGACTTCCCAGGGTTTGTGGCCCTGGGCCTGTGGACTGAGTGTGCAGAAAGACTTGGGGAGTGAAGGGTTTCCATCTGCAGATCCACCATTTGCTTGGAAGAGGAGGAGGGTTTGTGGGGAGAGGTCTTAGGGCACAGTTAAACCTCAGTTAACTCTACACACAGCATCAAACAGCACAGATCTCCTGGCTGAGGCTGCAGTGCTGCTCAGCTCACCTCAGGGTGTTTGGTACCTCTCTCTGCCCCTCTGCTCCCAGGGCAAGGTCAGTGCTGTGCTCCTGCCTCCTCCAGGCGGGTGCACATCCCTGGGCCTCCCACCCAATCCAGCCTCCAAAACTGGGGGACATTCCTGATGCTGGTGAACATCCCCGTGGATGGGCTGTGCTCCTGAGGTGCTGCTTGGGTTCTGGGCTCTGGAGTTGGTACTTTGGGGTTGATGGAGCAGGTGAGTCCCCCTGTGCTCCACGGAGGTGTGGGATTGTTCGTGGAGCTGGGACAGGCTCCCTGCTGCTCTTTACATCATGGGGACAGTGGGATGAGCTCAACAGGCCTGTCACAGGCAGCTGTGGTTCCTCAAGCTCTGTGCCTTGGGATGGTCACAACCCCATCCTTGGGCAGGGTGTGCTCCAGGTTACCTTTGCACCCGTGGAGTTACTGGCACAGACACTTGGCTGGGACACGTGTGCTCAGGGGAGTTCCCTGGCACAGGTCAACCCCGAGCTGGGAGATGCCTTTCCAATCCAGCCCTGCTTTCCCTGCAGCCTGGGGGTTCTGTCAGAGGGGCCATCCTGGGATTTTGGGCAGCATCCATTTCGATCACCCCTCAGGTCCATTCCCATCCCAACGTGTCCGGAGCATTCCCTGATGTCTGGCGGCAGCACAGAGGTGTCATATCCAGATGATGTGGCCTTGTGCTGGCAATTCCTTCCTTGTTTTCTGTCTGGAATGGTTGTGGGTCTCTGGGTTAGTGACAGATCACAAGTCTGCATTCTCTCTTTGCTTTTATCATGTAGCCTGTTGCAAACTGGGAGAAACGGTTTAAATAACTCCAAAAATGAATTTCAGTGAGCCCGGGGCTGTGCTGGGCTGCTGTGCCCAGACAGAGCTCCCAGAGCAGATCAGCTGCCCCAGCCCATGGGCTTCTCCATGGGCTTGATGCCTCTGAGGTGTGTCCTGCTCTGTGTTCCCTCTTTGTCCAGGCTTTCCAAGGAAACACTTCGGCAGAGCAGGCATGGAATTGGTTTTCATTTGAGCCCAAGGGAGGAGGGGATTCAAAGGAAAAGAGGAATTGTGGCAGTGACAGAGCATCTATCTTGCTTTGCAATCTAAACCTTAAATCCAAATTGAGCTTAGATTTATTCTGAGTATGAAATCTGATGGATTCCTCCTGTGGTGCCCTTGGGAGGTCACTTGGCAGGGCAGCTGGGCACTTGTGAGAGGTCCCTGAAATCTCTTTCTGTCTCCCATGAACTGCTCCAATTCCATTTGATTTTACAGATTGGGGTTCAGAGATTGGGGCTGTCATTGTTTAAAGTTTCTGTGACCTGCTGTAGGAGGGTTTGTCTCACACAAAGGTGGGTCTCTGGCCAATCTCTTTCCTTTTGGGCTGTGGTGGGAGCCATAAAATATTTGGAACTGGATTTTTTTTCTGTTTCTGAGCCCAGTTTGGCATTTCAGTGGATGTTTCCTTGTTAATTTGTTTTGCCTCCTGGAATCTCCTTGTCCCTGCACAGGCTGATTTCCCCACAGGGAGCCAAGTGTCCTTGCTGTCCCCTGCATCCAGAGGTGGATGAGGGGCTTGGAGGAACCCCCTGGATTTGAGGACACGTGACTTCAAACACGGTTGTACTGCACGGGAAGTACAAGGTGGCCTTGGAAACCCAAGTGCTCTCAGGGGTGTTGTGTAAAACCCCAGAAAGCCTCCACTGCAGTGGGATGGGGTGGGATCGGGGTCCCTGGGATGGGGAATGAGCCAGACCTGGAGCTCTGCTGGCTTTGCTTGTGTTGCTGCTGCAGCTCTGGGATGAGCTGCTCTCCCACGAGGGGACACTCTGGGAATTCACTTGCCTCTGGAAAAAAACCCTTTTTACCAGTATTTTATACACAAAGGAGTGGGGGTGGGACATGATGTGATTCATGTGATATTCTGTGAATAAAGATTTTTTTTTTTCAGCCACGATGAAGGTTTTTTACCTTGACCAGCACGTTGAGGCCCAGATAAACCAGCAGGACCAGTTTGGGGCTGTCAGGAGCCCTGTCCCAGCTCAAGGGGAAGGGAAGTTCCCAGAAGGTGGAAGCAGGATTGGCCAGCTCAGAGTGGGATCGATGCTGCTTCGGGGTCAAAGCCAGGGAGGGTTGGGAGGGGCTTGTAGGAATTCTTTGGTAGCAAAAGGAGCCAAAGGCCCCCAGGGATGGGGCTGATGATGCAGGTTGGGGGCCGGGAGACCCCCTGTCCTGCTGCCCCTTCTCTGGGTTCTGGTTAAGAGCAGTGAAGGAAGAACCTGGAGGGCAAAATGGGGCTGTTGATAAAGAGATTGTGGATTTCAAATGTGAGATCAAGGGGTTGGATTATCTTCCTCTTGCTATTAATTTCTGTTTTGAAATAATTCCAGTCCCCCAGAGTTACAAAACACTTACTAAATAAGAAAATATCCAGCAAAGAATGCAGGAAGTCGTCAGTGCTGTAGGTCTGAAGGGGGTGCAGAGATGGGACGGGTCTGCTCCATGTCCCTTCCAGGGCCCCTGAAGGGCTTCGATCTCTGTTTCTCTTGGGTTTTACTCCTCTGTCCCTTTGTTTTTTAAAAATAATAATAAAAAATAATAGTTTTAATTATTAAAGTTAATTAACGAGTCCTTATCTCGACCCACAAGTTTTACTTTTGTCCCCTTCGTTGCCCCCGATCCCTGCCGGGGCAGGGAGGGAATGGTTGTGGGATGTTCTGGGTGGGGTTAAATCAAGACAATTAAACCTGAGAGGGAAAAGCTTTTGAAACAAAGAAACCAATCGGGTGAGTATTTGAGCAGTTAAAAAGCGTGAAATGGGGGTACAGTATAGAATCGAGAGGGAGATAATGGGTGATAAAGATGATGGTTGGGTGGGACAGAATTAATTTAGAAGGAAGATAGTGCAGATAAGCACCGGAGGATGTTTGGAGTTGGCCGGGAAGCAAAGCCTGCTCTGTGCCTCTCCCCTTACGCTGATTCCTCATGTTAACCCCGGAATGTCCGAGTACAAGGCGGGGGGGGGGGGGGGGTTAAAAACGTCCTTTAGTGCAAAACACAACCCAGGACTAGAATAACAACGCTGGGTGTCTCAGCTCGGGGAGAGAGATGTCTCCCCTGGTCCATAACAGAACCCACAGGTGGAGGTGTCACAGAATCCCAGGATATGCTGAGTTGGGAGGGACCCACAAGGATTGCCAAGTCCAACCCTCGGCCCTGCACAGGACAGTCCAGGAGTCACACCGTGAGCCTGAGGGTGTCGTGGTTTCCCAGTCTCTGCAGAGGGTGCTCCTGCCCTGCTCTTGTCTCCCAAACTTGCGGGGTGAGAAGCCTTTCCCTCCCCAGCCCCTCAGCTCTCTGCACTCACCGGCTCCAGGTGCTGCAGTCCCGAGGGATTCCTGGCATCTCGAGGGATTCCTGGCATCCCGAGGGATTCCTGGCATCCCGAGGGATTCCTGGCATCCCGAGGGATTCCTGGCATCCCGAGGGATTCCTCCTCCTCCCAGGCATCGTTGGGCTCCTGTTCCACAACTCTTGGTTATTTCTGTGCCTCCTCTTAGAGGTGCAAGGCCAAGAGCAAAGGAGGGGGAGGGGGGAATAAACCAGTGGCGAGATCAGAGAAGAACAATAAGTCATACCACGGTTCTGGAAATGGGCAGGAGAAACTACAGCCCACTGGGAATGGAAATGGTACCAGAATCCAAAAATATAGGGCAGGGATATTGTCAGGGATATTGTCAGAGACCTTGGCTGTCTCTGCTGCCCTGGGCCAGGATGGAATCTCTACAGCAGGAGCAGAAAAGCCAAGGCACAGATGGAACAGGACTTGGCAAAGGACACAGGTCAGAATGGAAAAGCCAAGGAGAGATTACGCTCCTGATAAACGAGAAGGGAGAACTGGTGGCAACAGATGGAGAGCTGGGGCTGTTCAACCTGGAGAAGCTCCAGAGACCTTAGATCCCCTTCCAGTGCCTAGAGGGGGATAATGAAAGAGGGAGAGGGACTTTTTACACAGACAGACACTGACAAGGAGGGGAATGGTTTTAAACTAAAAGAGGAGAGATTTAGATTAGATGTTAGGAAGAAATTTCCCTGTGAGGGTGGGGAGGCCCTGGCACAGGTTGCCCAGAGAAGCTGTGGCTGCCCCTGGATCCCTGGAAGTGTCCAAGGCCAGGTTGGACGGGGCTTGGAGCAACCTGGGCTAGTGGAAGGTGACCCTGCCTGTGGCAGGGTGTGAAACTGGGTGGGCTTTAAGGTCCCTTCCAACCAAAACCAGTATTGGTGTGACTCTGCATCCCATCAGCTCCTGCCAAGGAACACATCCGGTCTCCAGGGAATGGGGGGAAAGCTCCAGTGATGCACAACCTGCCCAGCACAGGAGACTGAGGGTCTAACACAGGAATGTCACATCAAACTTCTCCCTCTGTCACTCTGGAGGTGCCCTGGGACACGCTTTAAAAATACTCTGTGGTAAATACAAAACACCCAGAGGGAGCCAAGAGCCCAGTGATATCAGGATTTTAAACATTCCTCACGCTGGAGGGTCACCCTGGGGTTTACACCCTGCATTCCCAAAGCACTGCAGGAACACCACAGCCATGGCCTTCCTGCCCTTCCCAGGCAGGGGCACGTGCAGGACATGCCCAGGAGGATACAGGATTTCAGCTCTCTGGGATATGGGATCTCAGATCTCAGAGCTCTGTCTCAGGTTGGCTGCACCCACCCTACACACCAAGCCCCTTCTCATGGTCCCCCCCAGTTCTTGTGGCCTGGGGATGTTTGAAGTCACAACCATGACCTTCCAAGCCCACCTGGTCCTTTCCAGAAAGGCTGGGCTACTGGATTCCCCCAGGGCTGGGATAACAATGTCCCTCCTGGGAGCAGGAGCACCTGGAGCTCATCCCCTCCCAGGACAGACAAGGGTGAGCCCCAAGAGCAGGAGCACCAGGCTCTGTGAGGCTTTCACCCACTGGCAGTTAAAGGAGCTCAGGGTAATGGGGCCCAATTATGGCATTTACCTGTAAAATTGTAGTGCTCTGGCCCACAAACCCTGCAAATAAACCACTGCTGCCAAACCAGAAACAATCACAGCTGGCATTTGTCACCACTTTCATTCCAAGTGACAAAAAATAAATGAAGGCAAGGTGGACAGCACTTACTGACTCACAAGAAAAGCAGTCCCAGAACACTTACAGTGTTTTTATTCTAAATTGCCAACAAGAACCTTGACAGAACTTGATAGAATTTTAAAAGAATCCCAATTTTGCACAACTTCCCCTACTTAAAATCACTCATTTCTTCACCTCCCCCCCTTAAAACCCATCACCCCTTCCAAAGGGTTCTGCTGCTGTTTCCCAGTCTCTGGAGGAAACAGAAACAGCTTCCCAGATCATCACCTGCTATTTGACAGGTGGAACAACGGAGACTTGCCTGTTTTTCCTTTTCAGGGGGTGTTAACAGGGCCTGGGTTTGAGTAGGAAAGGTTTCTGAGTACCTGTTAATTAATCAGTCTATTTATTTAATAAAATTAACCAAAGTCACCAACTGAAGGTAAATTAATCACTTGGGGAAACCTCTGGTAACCAAGGACAGTTTCACATGTCTAAACGTTGCAAGAAACATGTTATGCAGCAAAAGCCAAGTGTAGAGAGTCCTGCCACCAGGTCCAGAGCAGGTCTGTCATCTACAGGAGCTCTCCTGTCCCAGACAGGGAGGCACTTCCTGCTGGGAAAACACCTTCCAGAGGGATGAGATGTCAATACTCCAAATTCTGGAAAGGACAAGATACATTTTTGGCACGAGATGGTGAAAGACACAGCAATTTCCCCCACTCCCCCAAGGGACAGTGGCCCTTGCAGAGGCAGCACTTGTCCCCTTGGCAACAAGGCCTGTGGTGAGTGCAGAGCCCCTGCCTGTGCAGGAGCCGTGCCTGCAGTGCCCTCAGAGCACTGGCTGGAGCTGCTCCCAGGGGGAATCAGTGCAATCATTCCTCAAAGTATCTTTAAGCTGTTGCTTTGCTGCTACTGGCAACTACTAGTCAGTGTGATTTCAGCACTGGACACTTCCACCCAGGAAGCTCCTTCCCAGGTGGAATTTGAGAGCTTTTCCCCCCAGTAGTGCTGGTTTAAGCAGCCTCAGTTCTGGCTTAGCTGGGCCTGACAGTGAGCAGAGCACAAAGCAAGGAAAGTTGGGTTTAAGTCAGGGGGAGGGTGCAGGGTGAAAGGGGATGATGGAGATGGTGTGGAGAGGCTTGTTTAGAGAGACAGAGCCAACATGGCCAAGGAGTGGTGCCTTAACTTGGATCACAGGAATGGAGGGCTGGGAAGGACAGGGAAGAGAGAACACACAACACAGGATGCATCCAAGAAAGCACACAGAGGATGATCCAAGCAGCAGATTCCCTCAGAAGCTGCTCTCAAGAGGCAGGTGTTCAATACAACCCCTCCTGTCCATGGGAGCCACAAAGCAGCAGAGATTGCAGGAGCTGCCCCAGCTCTGGAGGTGACACAGGTCAGTACTCACAGCCCTGCAGGACACGGTGTATGGGAGGCTCTCAGGGGCCCTCATCCTCGAGGGCAGGGAGTTGGTCTGGCCACTGGTGGTGCTGCAATGGAGAGACTTTGGTTACTCCTCACAAATGCACTGGGTCACATTGCTGCATCTTCCCACAGCAGGGCTGTGGGGGATGGTGCTGAGGAGAGCTGTCTATGCTTCAAACACTCAAAGGGTTTCCAAAAAGTCCCAGAGGTGGAAGCAGACAGTGCTGCTGTCAGTCCTGATGGAAGGGGAGGACATCATGGGTGAGCTCACAGAGAACTCGGAGCTGCCATGGGCAGGACTTTGCTGAACCTTAAAGGAACCCACTGTTGGATTAACCTTGAACTATCTCTGGCAGCTCTGGTGGTGCCACCACATCCCACACCCAGCCCATGATCCCGATCCACTGGTGGAGCAGCAAAACCAGCCACAGCAGCTCCTTCTGTTCCCAGCTGGGCACTGAGCTCTGAGCTCCCCCAGCCCAAACTGGGATCACACTTTGCAAGGGGAGGAGGGGAGGATTCTGCAAACACAGGGCCCAACACCAGCACACCTGGCCAGGCCCCAGGTCCCACCTGCCAGGCTCCAGGAGCTCCCAAGGACTCACAGGGACCACAAGGTGCCAGCACCTTTCTCCCCTGCACACTGGCCAGACACCCATCAGTTCCTGCACACAGGACAGGAAGAGCACCCTGCCACAGGCACACAGGAGCAATATCTGTGCTCCTGAGGGCTTCCTTCTCCGGTACAGACCAGGCACAGGAGAAAGCAGGTCTCACTGAACCAGCAGCCCAAGAATATTGGCTGTCCAGCATCCCTCCTCCCAGGGTTGTACAGCAGCAAAGGCAGCTCCTGCCCAGCATCCAGGCAGGGCTGGGAGGAGGCTGCAATGTTCCTCTAAACAAACACTGCTTTGTTTGCAATCAAACTCTAATTCCCTACCTGTTTATGGCAGAGTTGGGCACACCCCAAACAAAAGCAGACTTAGACGTCTCCGACACCTCTGTGAAGGGAAACAGATGTTGTGGCTCAGAACCAAGAAACTCCAGCAACCACTGTCAGATCATTGGCTTAAATGGCTTCCCACTGCCAGAGGGCAAGGTTAGATTGGGAATCAGGAGGAAATTCTTCCCTGTGAGGGTGGGGAGGCCCTGGCACAGGTTGCTCAGAGAAGCTGTGGCTGCCCCATCCCTAAAAGTGTCCAAGGCCAGGTTGGACGGGGCTTAGAGTAACCTGGTGGAAGGTGTCCCTGCCCATGGCAGGGGGTGGCACTGGATGATCTTCAAGGTCCCTTCCAACCCAAACCATTCCAGGATTCTGCAATCAGGAATCTCTGTCATATTTCTACAAGTTCAAGAGGGAGGAAAAGTTGATCTATGACGGATGTGTTTGCTGCCATTTAACTGAGGAACTCAAAGAGTTATCTATCATGTTTCCATTGCCATCACTGCACATACGGTACAAAAGCTTATATGGGAAGAGGGGATGCTTGGAAATCCCTCTCCATGGCAGCATTTTAGACTGTTCTCCAGAGCAAGACAAGCCTGCTGGGTGGAGAGATCCATGTTTTTAGGAATGAGCATAACCAAGGTGTCCTACAAGGGAGACCTGAGTGAGCAGCATCCCTGGCCTTGTGGAGGACAGGACCAGAGAGGAGGCAGCAGTGTGGCACAGGTCCTCACCTGTTTCCCAGTCTTCATCACATGGAGGTGCCTGCCACGTGCTCCCATCCTTCACCTGCTCCTGTGGGGGCTCACAGAACCTACTCACTTGGGGAAGAGAGAAAACACAGTGACCTCCAATCCTTAAATCCATGGAAGCTCTGGCTCGAGCTGTGACACATCCCTTGGCTGCAGAGGAAGCCCTGCCCAAGGCAAACAGGTTGGGGACAGCCAGGGACTGAGCTGAAAGCCAGCAACTTTGAGTTTGCCTTTTTCAAGGAACAAGACTCTGCTCCCTGAAACTCTGAGCAGGAATGCTGGAGCAAAGGGGAAAGCTGCTGCCATGGATGCAGGCATCACTGCTGGCCTCAGTGCAGCTCTACAGAAGATAAAAAACTTCTGTCTGCTCCGTAGTGTGGCAGGAGTTACAGGGAGATCAGCTCTGAAGGAAGAAGGGCCCATCCTTGTGGTCATTAAAGCATCCCAGCTCCTGCCAGAGGCACTTCCTGCATGGCTTTTGGTAAAACCTTTCTATTCAACAAGCCTGGTAACAAAATATGTGCAAGGCCTACTCAGAGCATCTCAAGAAACTGCCTAAGAAACCCAAGCACATAAGATCAACTTTCTCCAAGGCTGGTGTGTCACACAGAACCACAGACAACAGTTTGAATCCCACTTTTTGGTTATGCCACAATTCATCCTTACACCAAGAAATCTCAGTCCCCAGGGTGAGCAGACACCTGGGAGCAGGGAGGTTCTCTCACCTACATCTTGCTCCACGAGGGCTTGGTCACTGCACTTCATGATGTGGTTGCTGAGGTCGCCCCGAGGCACCAGGTGACGAGCGTTGAACGGGCACGTGGCCAATTTCTTTGCAATTTCTGGGTTGCTCTGGGCAAGGGAAAAACCAAAATCATCTGCCACATCACTTGTAAATTCACTTATCTCTTGTTAATCCATAGGGCAAAAAAGCCACTGGGATATTTGTGGTGTTGCTTTAAAAAATATAAGCCAAAACAAGAAATCACAATGTCAGACACTCCCTAAAAACCCACGGGGATTGTTCTTCCAGACACAAGTCGCTGAGCCACCTTTGACTGAAGTGGAACAGACCCTCAGTCAACTCCCTCCAGTTTTCTGGTGATAGGGCTGCAAGGGGTTTAAAGCACAAATTTTAAAGCCATCAAGGGAGAGACATTAGGCAAAGGTAACCCATTCAGATATATTTTAAATAAGCAGGCACGAAGGCAGAGAAACTCCCTAAACCTTTCAGAACAGCCAAGGAGTTGGCAGTTTCCACCTGGATTCTCATTCAACAATTTCATCCCAAGCACCAGTTCTAGTGGCAGAGCTCAGCTGTCACTACAGCAAATTATCTCCTCCAAGTGATAGAGGGTTTACTGGGAAATTAGGCTGGAGAGCTGGGGGGGTTCACCTGGAGAAGAGAAGGCTCCAGGGACACCTGAGAGCCCCTTCCAGGGCCTAAAGGGGCTCCAGGAGAGCTGGGGAGGGACCTGGGACAAGGGATGGAAAGACAGGACACAGGGAGTGGCTTCCCACTGCCAGAGGGATGGGATATTGGGAAGAAATCCTTCCCTGTGAGGGTGGGGAGGCCCTGGCACAGGTTGCCCAGAAAAGCTGTGGCTGTCCCATCCCTGGAAGTGTCCAAGGCCAGGTTGGACAGGGCTTGGAGCAACCTGGGATAGAGGAAGGTGTCCCTGCCCATGGCTGGGGGTGGGACTGGATGAACTTCAAGGTTCCTTCCAACCCAAACCATTCCATGACTGCAGGATTCTAACACAGTTCAAGCCAAGAGGACCCAACTTGCTCTGTTGGATCTTGCAGTGTCCCCTTTGGGGCAGGGCTCTGGGGGGCTGAGGGAAGGGGAGGCATAAACTGGATTTTATGCATAAGGTATGCAAAGGAAGCTCAACAAACCTGTCCCAAGCCAAAGGGACAATCTCCACCCACATGTTTACCACTGTGGCATCTTCAGATGGATAACCCAAAGCCCTTCTCCTGCTAATTACTCAGACAACTGTGTCTGCTTGGTGATCACTGTCTCACCTCATCCTCCTAACCAGGAAACTTGTCAAAACTCTCTGCTCATCAGTCAGGACAAAACCAACCTGCATGAACATTTACTTGCCAACACTGTTCACCCAGCTCACATGCATGCTCTTGCCAAAATCTGCAGGGGCTCAACAAGAAAATTTCAGCCCTCCTGAATGCTTGGTACTTGCCACTTACCTCTGCCCCCACTTCCACTAGTTAATTAATATTTTTAAGGCTCCAGTTCCACCAAAATGATTTAATTGTACTGATACCAGGACACAGAGCCTACAACTGCACCTTAACTGGAAGGCATAGCACTGCTCTACTGGTTTAAAAACACACTGGCAAACTTAAAAAGGGACAATCAGGTTTCCAAAGGTCTCAGGAAAAACCCAAATCTCAGGAAGGTTTAAAGAAACCCAGCCATGAGGACAACAGAGAAGGAATGCTTCCTGTGAAATAATTTGTATTCAAATTCCAGATAAAAGACAAAGAGGGGAATAAACCTCTTCCAAATGTGCTGAGCCCAGGACATGCAGTTTGTGCCAGATGCCCATGAAATAGTTATCAGCAAAACAAAACTCCCCAGCCCTGCTGTGCAGCTGCATTCCCAGCACTGGAAGAATGAACTGCAACATCCCAGACCTCCTGCTCTGAGGAGCCAAGAGGGGTGCACAGAACTGTGACTGAGTCCTCTCTCCAACTGAAAGTGGAAAAATGTATCTGATCTCCCTGTGAGCTGTTGGAAGGGACCAGAATCTGAACTAACCATGAGCAATCTCTGTCTCCTTCCAACAGAGCCAGACTGGTCTTGTGTGAATTAATGGGTGCCTGAAGCTGTTACTAAACAAATCATGAAGTTCTATGAAATAAAGGCTGACCAAGGCTGTTTGTCAGGAACTGCAGCAGGAATGAGAACACACAGGGCACGTTTCCACGCCCAGAATCCCCAGCCCCTGCCCAGCTCACCTCCTTACACTTCACAAGGTGGTAGGGAAAGCGGCAGGCTCGGATCTGATGCTGTTTGACAAAGGGACACTGGATCAACCTCTCTGGGTCCAACAAATCTGATGGAACAGAACACAGGGAAAAGCACCTGGTTACAAAGACAGGAATCACTGACACAGTGAAGTGGGGAAAAACCCCACCCCACCACATCAGGGTTGTGGTCTGACAGAGTCAAACCAGTTGCTCTTAATTTGAAACCACTCATTAAGGCAGGCACCTGATTTGCATAAGCAAATTAATTAAATGCAGAGTTTTCATGACTGGAACATCAATCAAAACAGAGGAGAGTCAGTAGCAGAGTGTAACTTTTTCAGTTCCCTTATTAGGAAGGAAAGCACCCTAACTCCAAGGGAAAGCCAGGAGCACTTTTCCAGCTTCCTAGAGGAGGATCAGTGGGATCACAACACACCCACCAGCACCTTCAGGAGCTGAACCAATTTTTTTTTCATCAACAGCTCATTTTGCTGGAGGAAGAACAGTAGGCAACTAAGTTTCATTTCAGAGGAAGCCCAACATAGTTCACGTCACTCAGAATGAAGTTTTTAATATGTCATGTAATAATTTAGGAGCTGAGTTACTAAACCAGCAAAACTACTGAAGAATCAAAGCACTGAACAGTGAAGCAGTGTGACTCCACACATATTTTTTGTCTATAAAATATATTAAAATGTAAATATTAATAAAACCTCACACTTTCCATATTCTCAGTGAGGAGGAGGCAGCCAGGAGACATGGGATACAACACCAGGGAACCAGACCAGGCTGCTCCATTCTTTCTGGTCTGCCACTCTTGTTGCTCAGGCTTTTAGGACATTTAGGATTTGATTATGCAAGAGGTAAAACAGCTCTAAGTTTCCATGTGGGCTACCTCACCTGCATCAGCCCCTCAGGGCAGCTGAGAACCAAACTGCCTTTGCACTGGCCCAGCTGCCCCTGGAAGAGCAACCACAAGTGGCTTTGTCACCGAAAAATAAAATAAAACTCTCTAACACGGTAGTTTCAGTATTAGAAAGCAGGTGTTTATTTTGGCACAGGGTGCTTGGGGAATGCTCCTCCTAACACACCAGTTTATACCTAGGGAACTAATACATACTCATCAGAACTCATAGGTATGTGCTAAACGCTCCCGAGAATTCTTTTACATATTTAAATCACTTCTCGGAACTCAGTTACATTAGACTAGGGGCCTTTTGAGGGTCTTTGGGGAACATCCCCTTCCTCCAATTATCCTTTTCAGGTCACAAACCTCCTAAGCACAGTTTCGTCTCCTTGAACATATTCCAACTGTGTGTTCCGGCCACGAAACGCCGTCTTATCAGCCTTGCTCAAGGCACAGTCTTTGTTCCCACGGCTAAAATAGCCACTTGTACACATTAACCACTGAGATATATATATCTGATATCAGATATACATTATTTATCGCTGATAAGCAATCACAGGATTGAGCACTGTCTGTTAAAGGAATTCATAAGACTAAATCGGGCACAGTCTTTATTCCCGGGGCTAAAATATCACTGATAGATATATGATATCAGATATATATTAATCACTGCTAATCACAGGATTAAGTACTGCCTGTTAAAGTTAAAGGAATCCACAAGACTAAGCACTGTTTGTCACAGATTTTTCCAGGTTTCTCTCTGTGAACTGGCTCCACATCAGACGTGACCGAGCGAGTGAAGAGAAGGGGACACCCAAAGCCCAACGAGCCCCAGAACCGTCCGGGGCAGGTGAGCAGACACAATTTACAGGCGGCTGAAGGAGCAGAGGCACCACAGCGATGCCCCGTGCACTGGGGTGTTGTCCCTGTCCCGTGCCCACCGCATGGAAACACATCCACAGCAACCCCCGGCCCGCCCCGAGCCGCCCGCCCGGAGCCCCCGCCGGGAGCCGCTTCATGCCCCTTCCTGCCGGCCGGACCCCAGCGGCAGCGGGACTGGAACAACCGAGGGAGAGCCCGCGGGAGTGAATCCCGTCCCGGCTCGGGCACCGGGGTGGGGACAGCCCGCGCCCTCATGGCGCCTCTCCGGGCCCTGCCCGCAGCCGACTGCCCCCCGTGCGCCTCCCCCGGGCAGACCCTGAGCTCACCCATGTCCTCCTCCAGCTCCATGGCGGGTCCGTGTGCCCGCTCCCAGCCCTGCTCTGTATCCGCTCCCGCCGCTCCGCCCTCCCCTTCCCGCCAGGCCGCGGTTGCCGGGGCAACGCCGCCATAGGCCCGGCCCGGCCCGGCCCGCGGGAGTGCGGCGGTGTGGGCTGTGCAGCCCAAAGGCACGGGGGCGCGTAGAATGGGTCACGTTCAGGGTGCTGTTGTTTTTAACTGGACCAGCTGCAGGCTCAGGAGCTGGCTGTGAACTGACCCTGGACGTCCTTTGAGTCAAAATCATCAAGGTTGGAAGAGACCTTTAAGATCAGCCAGTCTGGCTGTCACCATCATCCGGTCGCTAGTGGTGTCCCCCAGGGATCAGTGTTGGGCCCAGTTCTGTTTAATGTCTTTATTGATGATTTAGATGAGGGGATGGAGTGAACCATCAGCAAATTTGCAGAAGACACCAAGCTGGGGGGGAGTGTTGATCTGCTGGAAGGCAGGAGGGCTCTGCAGAGGGACCTGCACAGGCTGGAGAGTTGGGCTGATTCCAAAGGGATGAGGTTCAACCAGGCCAAGTGCCGGGTCCTGCCCTTTGGCCACAACAACCCCCTGCAGCTCCAGGCTGGGACAGAGTGGCTGGAGAGCAGCCAGGCAGGAAGGGAGCTGGGAGTGGGGATGGACAGGAAGCTGAACAGGAGCCAGAGTGTGCCCAGGGGGACAAGAAAGCCAATGGATCCCGGCCTGGCTCAGGAACAGTGTGGCAGCAGGAGCAGGGAAGTGATTCTGCCCCTGGACTCAGGTGGTGAGGCCACCCCTGGAGTGCTGTGTCCAGTTCTGGGCCCCTCAGCTCAGGAAGGATATTGAGGTCCTGGAGCAGATCCAAAGAGCAACGAGGCTGGGGAAGGGACTGGAGCACAAGTGCTGTGAGGAAAGGCTGAGGGAGCTGGGGGTGTTGAGGCTGGAGAGGAGAAGGATCAAGGGAGACCTGACAGAAGGTTGTAGCCAGGTAGGGGTCAGTCTCTTCTCCCAGGAAGCAGCAGTAGGACAAGAGGGCTCAGTCTTAAGCTGTGCCAGGGGAGGTTTACGTTGGATATTAGGAAGAAATTCTTTACAGAAAGGGTAATCAGACACTGGAATGGGCTGCCCAGGGAAGTAGTGGATTCTCCGTCCCTGGAGGTTTTTAAGATGAGACTGGATGTGGCATCAGTGCCATGGGCTGGGAACCACAGTGGTTGTGGATCACGGGTTGGGCTTGATGATCTCAGAGTCCTTTCCAACCCAGCTGATTCTGTGATTCTATGATTCTATGAAAGTTGTCAGGAAGAAATTCAACCCTCCAACACTACCTCTGAAGTGTTAGTGAGCCAGACATTACTTTATTCTGGCCAGAGATAGGTAGTGAATCATCCCAGTCACATAGATCCCTTTCAAGACTTTTCACGTATTTATACATTTTAGCAAACAAATTAACTTTCATTGGTCCTAATTTGCACAATTCTCATAATTTAATTAGTATTCTATCATTCACTGGCTAATTTGGTCAACATTCTTTGGTCCTCTTATCATTCTTCCTTAGACAGTCTCCAACTCTCAGGGTATAATATCTTTGCTAATCCCCTCTGTACCTTCTGGTTACTCCAACACGTCTTTGAAGGCATTAGCATGGCTAGGCTTCGCGAACGAAGATTTGGGAAGGCTCTATCCACATTTGCTACAGGCACGCTGGTGGCTTATGAGGCCAATACGTGACAGACAAATCCGATTGCAAAAGGCACAGCAGAAAGACTCCTTAGATGGTGTATTCTGCAATACACGGTTCTTTCTGCGTTACCTTTTTTCCTCAAGGGTGATCCTGCGTGTGTTCTCGAAGGAGACAGCAGCGTTATAGATGGGGTGTCTCCAGGCCTCCCGATTGGAGGCCAGAGTAGACCAGTTATGGTGATCAATATGGCCAAGGCTGAGATGTTGTTTCAGGGAGTCCTTGTATCTTTCGTCTTTGAAGGACCATAAATTTAAGCCCCCAGATGTTCAATCCTCAACTCCCTCAAGCTTCATTTATTGGAGCTTATCAGTGCTAGTTCAGAGAAACTCAAAGCTTCGGTGATTTAAAGATCAAATTGACAAGAGTCTGTAAGAAAAAAAAAAAAAAAAAAAAAAAAAAAGAACCCAGCTAACTACTACCATTAATTAAAATTTTAGGAAAGCGATATCATTTCCAACACAACTGTCCACCCAGTACTGCCACTGTAACCCCTAAACCACATCAGCCAGACACCTCTTGAACACCTCCAGGAATGGTGACCCCACCACCTCCCTGGGCAACCTAATCATGAGCCTGACCTCCTGAACAGCGAAAACATGTTTTTTCTAATATCTAGTGTGAATCTGCCGTCTCAGCTTAAGGCCATTTGCCATGGTCCTCTCACTTGCCGGCACGGTAGAAGACTGAACCCCCTCACTACAATGGCCCGTCAGGGACGTCAGGGAGTTTTAGAGAGTGAGAAGGTCCTCCCTGAGCCTCCTCCTGTCCAGACTAAACAAAGCCAGCTCCCTTGGCTGCTCCTCATAAGACAATTTATTTTGGCTGGAGTGGAGTTGATTCCCTCAGTAATTTCCCAGTAGCTGGCACAGCGCTGTGCTTTGGTGTTGGTATGAGAAGGACATTGATAATGTTGCCCACAAAAATTGGACTTGTTGCACGCTGGATTTGTGCCAATAAGTACACACTCCAGAGAAACACTGATTATTTATTTCAGAGCTGCCTAAGCCTGGGTGCTCAGTGGTATCCCACAAATCAAGCACAGCAACTATCTGTTGCTAAAATGTATAAACTACTGTTTATACATTTTAGAAAACAAAGGAATTAGTGTTCATTGGCTACAAGTTACATAGTTCTCTTATTAATTACTGTTCTATCATTTATTGCTTAATGATTCTCTCATTCTTGTGCTTTTGGGTTGGTGGGTTTCTTGGGTAGGTGGTCAGGATCTGCCCCTGCCAGAATTACCCTTTACCCAGCTGGAGTTGATCTTAGCACAGTTGCTGAGTTGGCTTTATTCGTTTCTTCTTTATCTTGGGAGTTCTGCCAAATTTCTGTGGGATGTAAATCCTGCATTCTTTGTGCCCACTATCAGTGGTACGTCCTTCTTCCCAAGCTTTGTTAACCTCCCCCTAAGTCTGAGATCACTGAAGCATGTCCTGCCCTAAACCTTAACAAGGCAACTCTAACAACAAATAATTTTTCTAACACCCGGACATCACTTGGAGCTTGTTGACTTCCCTCTGTTTCTTGGATTAAATCTCCCTTCTTGTTGATTAGGCTCGAAAGTATTACAAAGATCAAACACTACAGAACATCCTCTCTTAAGAAAATTTTACATGTCCCACATTTTACAACAATAACACACTGATGGTTTGGGTGCTCAGTCGTGTTTATCCCGTGTCTGGGGCTGTTCTCGTTCCAGGAGCAGCAGAAGCCAAAGCAGGAGATAGGAGGGTTCAGCCTCCTGCAGAGGCTGCAACTCTGTGAGATCAGAGCAGCTCCTGCCTGCATGGGCAAGGAAAAAGACCTCAACAAGGTGTTAGAAGACCCAAGACCAAAAACTGGACCAAGAGAACGCGTCGAGGGGCAGGTGCACAAGCCATAAGGGCATCGTTGCCTGGGCATTTCTTTGTTCTGGGTGACAGAGGCACCAGCTCGAGCTGACCTGCTGTTGTACCACTCTGTTGAAGTATTTATTTTTGTAAATCTCGTGCCTGAGACTCTGCTTTGGGACACCAAGGATTGAGCTCATGATTCTGCCTCTACTTCACAGAATCACAGAATTGCTAAGGCGGGAAAAACCACCTCTGGGGCCGTTGAGTCCAACCATTCCCCCAGCACTGCCAAGTGCAGCACTAACCCACGTCCCCAAGTGCCACATCCACATATTCTTTGAACACTTCCAGGCATGGTGACTCCAGCACTGCTCTGGCCAGTCTGTTCCCGTGTTTGACCACCCTTTCAGTGAAGAAGTTTTCCCCAATATCCAACGTGAACCTCCTCTGGCACAACTTAAGGCCATTTTCACTCACCCTGTCCCTTGTTCCCTGGGGGCAGAGCCCGACCCCCCCTGGCTTCCCCCTCCTGTCAGGGAGTTGCAGAGCCATAAGGTCCCCCCTGAGCCTCCTTTTCTCCAGGCTGAGCCCCCCCAGCTCCCTCAGCTGCTCCTCGTCAGATTTGGGCTCTAGTTGTTTGTTCTCTCCTCCGTGACCAGCACAACCCACCTCTCCTCAAGGCAATGGTCCTTTCTGGGAACTGGCTTCAAATGAGGAGTTTCGTGGATGTGAACAAAAGGCACAGACCTTCAACCCCTGTTTTTCTGTAGGGGAAGAAGACACACTAGAAGGTTTCCCACTGTTTTAGTTAGAAGTTACAAACCAAGATTTTCCTGGCTGTGGCCAGAAATTTACCTAATTTAATTCCAGCAGATAACTGAAGACTTACCAGTGCTCTCTGATAGCAACAAGAACAGAATCAGCTTAAGGAACAAAAGGTATTTTATGCCTGATCCTTTCTCACCATGCTGGCACAGCAGCATCCAGAGCAGGAGGAATCCACTTTCATCCCCTCCTCAAGAACCTGTGGGGTTGCTGCTATTCCAGGGCCTAGCACAGCCCAAGTTTTTCAACCAGTCCCAGGAGTACCCCACAGCTGTTCCATACACAGTCCACTGAGGTCAAGAGGAAATTTATGGGCAGAGGATCAACAGAGCTGGGAGGAACAGGAGTAGTAGACACCTTCCTCACCTGCAACTGAGAGTGTCTGAAAAGGGCTCACTGCACTCTCCCATGGACTCCTGGTGGGATGTCTGCCAGATCCAAGGGAGAGAGATTCTCTACCCCTGGTGCTCCCTGAACTGAGGTCTCCACTCAGAGCAACCTTTTTTCCCTCTTTTAACTCAATAAACTTCTGCTGCATCCCAGCTCATGTCTCTGTGTCATCCTTTCCCCTGAAGACATTCTCCCAACATGCCCAGGGGAAATGGTGTTGTCTAGGAGTGGTTCTGGGAGGGGGTTGTTGGAAAAGGCTGTGCAGTGTTTGTCAACGTGGTTTTGCAGTGAGGCTACTCAGTCAGGAATTGTGTGTACTTGCTGGTTTCTAAAGGTCTCTGTCTATTTGGGGATGGAGTGACCAGTGAAGTTCAATGTCTAACGTCTGCTTTGTTGTGTTCACCTTGTCTTTTGCCTTGGTAAGCTCATCCCTGTAACACAAGCAGTCCGAGGGAGGAGGAATGAATGTGTTATTGACAAGACAGAGGGAATACCTTCCCAGGAAAGCCCAGGAGATCCTGTCCTAGCAATAGCATTGAGGTTCAGAGTTGTGGGGTGAGGTGGAAATAAAAGCACGAAAACAGGAACATACCACCACACCATCTTCAGGAAGACTTTGTCCCAAGAGCTGGAGGCCACAGGTTTGTGGTCTTTAAGTTGGTGCAGGGATGTTTTTTGCAATCCTTTGTTTCCCTCAATGAAGCATTCCACAGAGGTCCTCACACTGCCTGTGTCCTCACCGTGAAGCGGAGCCCGCCTTCCTCATTGCTGGCCTTACCCCAGTGGGCAGAGGCACAGGCTGGCCCAGGGTCCGTAGGATCATACCATAGTCAGGGTGGAAAGAACCTGCAGAGATCATTGGGCCCAACCCCTTGTTCCCAGCTCAGTCAGCCATGACTGAAGCCAGGTAACACCTGAGAAGTGAATTTAGTAAAGCAATGTAAGGATTAGAGAGAGTTAAGCACAAATGCAGGCTTTCAGCAAAGCACATAGAGCTCAGTATTAGGAAACAGCGGAGGCAATAAATCCACTAGGATACAGGACACTCTGACATGAGGGAACATGGGCATGAACGGAGAGAACTAGAAATGCTAGCACACACAAAAAAGGACATATGGAAGAAAACAAAGGGAGATAAGAAAAGGGACAAGCCAAGAAATCAGGAACTTCTGCCAGACACTGGAAATCCCTGCCAAATGCACAAGGAAACTACACAAATTAGGGATGGTTCAAAAGTTTAAGAGGATGATGATGGTGAGGAAAGCAGGTTCATGATGAAGAACGGAACTACCACCGAAGTGCTCCCCAAATTAAAGACCACACCTCTAACTCCGCCTCAACTCCGCCTGTTATGAATATTAAAAGCAGATGTTGCAATGTAATGAATATTCATAATATGTGATGTAATTGCTTGGCAAAAAGTGTATAAAAAGCTCAAATTGTAAGTTTCTCGTTGGAGTAGGCTGTCCAGGGCGACTTGGCTGCTCCCCGGCCGCTCCCCGGCCATAAATAAATACCTCCTGCTTATAGACTGAAAATTCTGTCTCTGAGCAGTTCTTCCGCGCCTTTTTTGGGGCACAAATTGGCATCATGACCATCCAAGGAGGGCAACTGCACAACCTTCCCAAGCAATTATTCCACTGCTTCATCCTCCCCTCGATGAAGAACATTTTCCATCTATTTAGCCCCAGCCTCTCATCTTTCAGTGTGAGTCCAGTGTCTCTAGTCCTCCAGCCATGCACTGGCACAGTGTTGAGCCTGGATCTGTCTTCTGAGGCACCTCACCAGAGCTACTCCAAATCTGCTCTCAAGTCTCCCACTAAAGCCTCCCCTTCACACTCAGCAAGTCTCATACCCTCAGCATGCCCTACTCAGGGAGGTGCTCCAGCTCCTCACAATCCTGGAAATCCTCTGCTGAACTCCCTCGGTCAAGGGCTTTCTTGTACTACATCTTTCCTTGTGTCAGAGCAGAGTCCTGGATGCCACGAGGTGAGTGCTGAGCAGAGCAGCATTGTGGCTCCCATGGATCTCCTGGTCACACTCCTGCTCACACAGCCCAGGGGGTTCAGGACAGTCCTCAGGGTCTGGGCACATTGGGCTTCTATTCTCATGGGGTCACTGCAGGAGCCCCTTTCCCTGGCCCTGCTCTGGGGCTGCTGCTTGCCAGGGGCTGAGGGAGGTGTCAGCACTCAGGGCTGGGGGGTCCCAGTCAGCTGCCATCAAGGGCTCTGGGTGGACACGTGTCACCCTGCCCAGCTGTGTCCTGCAGCAGTTCAGCCACTGCCCTTCCTCAGCTGCTCCTGGACAGCCCTTTGAGACACTCAGCCCATACCCGCTGCCTCTCTTCCTGCTCTGTGTCTCCCTGGGCTCTCTCTCCCCAAAAACATTCCCAGGAAGGCCTGGGCACAGACAGGGAATGAGCAGGGCAAGGGGGAGATGCACGGGCTGGGGGCCTGTGTGGGTGTGTTTAACCCAGTCAGCACTGAGCACCGAGCAGCTCTGCTCTAGATCCACTGTCCCAGTGGGATGGGGGAGAACTGGGAGAGCAAGAGAGTGGGATACCCTGGGTTTGAGATCAGGGGAAAACAAAAAAGAGGAAAAACAAAGGGACTGGAAGGTCATCACACACCGCCTTGCACCACCAGGTTGACGCTCAGGCATTCTCCAAAGGATGGATACTTTGGAAAGTCTTCCCACAGCCTTTCAGGTATCAATCATTGTGCCAATACGCATTGCACAAGCATCCCCAAAAATACTCTCAGAAACATCCCTGAGGATCCCCTCTCTCCCTGGACATCTTGGGAGAGCATCTGCAGGGGAAAGGATGACGCAGAGACATGAGCTGGGATGCAACAGAACTTTAATCAGTGAAAAGATGAAAATGAGGTCGGTCAGAGTGGGGAATCCAGCGCAGGAAGAACTAAGGGCAGACAACAGTGTGTGTCCATGGCTGTGGCAGAGATCCCATCTTCCTGATCCAGAGAGGGAACAGGGCCAGCAGGTCCTCCCCAGGCTGGTTCTGTGGGGCTGAGAGCCCACAGGAGCAGAAGGGAACAAGGACACAGGAGGGAAAGGAGAGAGTGGCAGAGGGCAGAGGCAGGGCTGGGCCGTGCTTGCCCAGAGCCCAGGCTGGCCCCGGCCTTCTGCAAGGGCTGCTGGGCTGGCTCAGCCGCTCTGGAAGCAGAAGCCGATGCTGCGTCCCCAGGGCGGTTCCATCCTGTGTGTCCCTGGGTTCCTTGCAGGGCCAGGGCCAGCAGCTTTAGCAGGGGAAGCAGCTCCTGCCACAGAGGCCACTGCCCAGGCCAGAGAGGCCAAAGCCCCCGGAGTTGATGGGCACTCCCTGAGAGCTGAGGATGCTGCCAACGGCAGCGGAGGTGGAGGATCCCACGGCGGTGTTCTGTGGGAAGGAGCTGAGGATGGGCCCGGGCAGGGTCACCACCACGGGGGAGGGCTGGATGGCCACGGTGGAGTCCTGGCACTGCCTGACACAGGGCTCATTGCAGCTGTTGGCCAGCGGGGTCGGGCCGCAGGGCTGGCAGGGCCGGCACGGGGTGTAGCAGGACATGTCTGGGGCTGGAGCTGCACCTGGGACAGAGGGCAGGGGAAGCAGAGCAGGGCAGATGGGTGAGGAGCAGCCTCTCACCCCACTACAGGGGACCAAAGGCATGAACTGGAGGCAAGACCTGGGGGCTGTGTAGAGAGACCCACAGGCTTCTCCTTTTCACCAGAAGAGCCCTGCCAAGAGCAACCAAGGGAGATCCTGGCCTGGCCCAGAGCTCTGGAGACTCCTCAGACAAGCCCCAGCCTTTCCCCACGTTGCACCTTCTGCCCCCTTCCCTCACCCATGGTCAGAACCTTCATGGAACAAAGAAGCTGGTAAGGACTGAGAAATCCCCTGGGAGGAGGAGAAGGATGAGAAAAAGCTTCAGACTCACCTTGTTCCCAAGGAGATGGAGGCAAATGGAGTGGATGAGAGAGCAAGGACAAGGGCCTGCTTTTATACTGCTCTTGCACTGCCCCAGGCCCACAGTCACTGCACAGGGCAGTAATTTTCCAACAGACTCATCTCCAAAGCAAACTATCCCACCTAATGCCACAGGCTGTGTTTTGGTTTCTGTCCCTGCTGCCCTTTCATTTCCTCGTTGCTGACAGGCCCATTGGGTCCTGGAGATTCCTTTCATGTCCTGGGATGAGAAGCCCAAGGACTTCTCGTGCAGGAACTAATCCGTAGGGGCAGCAATCCAGGCTGAGGTGGAGCCCTGTGGTGTTGGGTACTTCCTCACTCCCTGAGGACTCTGTTGGCTCTTGGGACAGCACTTTCTTCCTCCCCCCTCTCCTCCCCGCACCAGGCCCTTTGGCTGCACACTTTGCACCCTGAGCTGGATGAGGCACTGGCCCCTTTTGCAGTTCACGCTCTCAGTCCCGTGGCTGCTCCCAATCCTGGGCAGTGCTGCCAATGCAGGGCAGGCTGAGGGCAATGGCCTTTGGGGCTGCCTGGAGCTGTGGGTCTGGGCACAGCCCAGTGCTTGAAAATGGTTTTCCAGGGGCCTGGAATGGAGCTGCCCTTGCTGGAGGGGAATTTGCCCCCGCATGGGACACAAGCCTGCAGACAGCACACACTCCTGGCTTGGCCCAACACCAAAAGGCCAACCCCGAATCAAAGCGTGACTCGCTGGGGTAGGGAGAGTCCATCCCAGGAAATTTGCCTACTGAAGGCATTCCTTTGCCCTCCTGGGCTGCGTCCCAGCTGCCTCCATGTCTGCAGGGCAGGAAGAGCATCACTGCTTGGCGTAGTGTGAGAGCTGGGTTTGTACTCGGGGCCCTTCTGAGCACATCCCCTCCCTGAGCATCCCCAGGTCTGTTCAGGGTCCTGCCAGGCCTCACTCCCTGCGGAGCTGGGGGAAGTTTCCTTGGCTCCCTAGTGGTGCTGGATTTGGTTTCAGGCTGAGGAGGCCCTTGGGGAATGGCAGGGGAGGTGTGCTGAAGCCCTAATGCCAGGAGGAGAGGTACCACCTCTGAACCAGGGAAGGGTCCCAGCCTGTAGGGAGTCATTTTCTACAACTCTTTCTTTCCCTCCACAGCACACTGGTGAGGGCTCCTCACTGCAGCACAGTCTTCTTGGCCAGGCAGGGGAGGCCTGTGTGTCTGTCCCCTTCCAACATCCAAGTCTCTCCTCACAGCTGACCCTACCCCACGGTCAGATCTCCCAGGAGGAGGTCTGTGGGCTCTAAGATCTGTAGTTCTGTCCCCAGTCCATCCTGATGCAAGAGGTTCTTCCTTTCCAGGTGCAGGACAGTTCCCCCTGTCTGATCTTGTTCTACTGTGGGGAAGATCGAGATGTTCCAAGGACTTTCAGGAGCTTGAATTCCTGACAGAAAGTCCTGACAGTAAAGAATAAGAACAAGAAGCCTTTGAGTATCTCCAGCTTTCCTGTATCCCTTGCCCTCAGGGAAGGTGCCCTGTTCACCACTGGGCCTGCCTTTGGCCAAGCCCCCCTTTGCTGATGACCTGCCTGGAGAAGACCACCTTGTTGCCCTCCATGTGCTTGGCCTGATTCAATCAGTGCCAGGTGGGCTTTGGCTTTCCTAACCCCACCCTGGATTCTCAGCCTGTCAAACCTCCTCCCCAGAGCAAAGGGCACCAAGAGGAAGAGCCCTGGAACCACTGGCACAGCCTGGCTGCCTGGAGATGCCACAGCTCGTGATGTGTGGGGAGAGGTGAGAGAGAGGGAAGAGAGAGAAGCGAGTGACATGTCCCCAAAACACAGCTTTTGGATGCTCTTCTGAACGTGTGCAGTGAGGGACAGACCTGGGCCTCTTCCTGCAAAGGTATTGCAAAGAGTTGCTTTTCACTGCCCCAAGACAACACCTCTGGCACTAAGGAGACAACTTCTACCTCCACTGACAGGATTCTGCCTGGGATATCCTTTGGCTTCCCAGCACAGGACATGAAAGGATCCTGCAAAGCAGGACAGGAATGCCAGAAATGAGGAAATGAAATGGCAGCGTAGATGGAAACAAAACCTGAATCTGTGCCATTGCACTGGATAGTTTGCTTTGGAGATGAGTCTGTTGGAAAATTACTGCCCTGGTGCAGCGACTGTGGGCCTGGGGCAGTGCAGGAGCAGTATAAAAGCAGGCTCTTCTCCCTACTCCCACATTCCCTCCACTCGCCTCCATCTCCTTGGGAACAAGGTGAGTTTGAAGCCCATTCTCCATTTTCTCCTCTGGCATTTCACAGCACAGACCTGGCACTTTGTCCCGTGGGGGGTCTTGGAAGTGCTTGTGGTGGGGGAGGGAAAGAAGGAGGGTGTGTAACTGCTGAGTCTTGGCCAAAGTGTCCCCACAGCTCTGGGCTAGTTGGGGCCCTTGCTGGGCTTGAGCTGCTGCTGGGCTTTGTCTGAGGGGAAGAACTTGTGAGCCTCCATCAACAACCTTCAGCTCTCCTTTCCAACTCAGGCCTTGGGTCCCCTGTGGTGGGGTGAGAGGCTGCTCCTCACCCATCTACCCTGCTCTGCTTCCCCTGCCCTCTGTCCCAGGTGCAGCTGCAGCCCCAGACATGTCCTGCTACACCCCGTGCCTGCCCTGCCAGCCCTGCGGCCCGACCCCGCTGGCCAACAGCTGCAATGAGCCCTGTGTCAGGCAGTGCCAGGACTCCAATGTCTTCATCCAGCCCTCCCCCGTGGTGGTGACCCTGCCCGGGCCCATCCTCAGCTCCTTCCCACAGAACACCGCCGTGGGATCCTCCACCTCCGCTGCCGTTGGCAGCATCCTCAGCTCTCAGGGAGTGCCCATCAACTCCGGGGGCTTTGGCCTCTCTGGCCTGGGCAGTGGCCTCTGTGGCAGGAGCTGCTTCCCCTGCTAAAGCTGCTGGCCCTGGCCCTGGCAAGGAACCCAGGGACACACAGGATGGAACCGCCCTGGGGACGCAGCATCGGCTTCTGCTTCCAGAGCGGCTGAGCCAGCCCAGCAGCCCTTGCAGAAGGAAAGGTCCAGCCTGGGCTCTGGGCAAGCACGGCCCAGCCCTGCCTCTGCCCTCTGCCACTCTCTCCTTTCCCTCCTGTGTCCTTGTTCCCTTGTGCTCCTGTGGGCTCTCAGCCCCACAGAACCAGCCTGGGGAGGACCTGCTGGCCCTGTTCCCTCTCTGGATCAGTAAGGTGGACACCTGGTTTGGTGTCCACTGCAATGACTCTGGTGTTGTTTTTCTCCGGTGCTCCTTGTACTGGGACCTCTACTTGGATCATAATAATTTTCCTGGTTTGACTTATTAAAGATTTTCTGCATTGCAATCCATGTCTTTGTCCCATCATTTCACCTTCAAATCCTCTCCTGACTTGCCCAGAAAGAGACTCGCTGCTTGGGGCTGGTTTTGGGAGGGGCTTGTTGGGGTTGGTTGTGCTCAGCCTCTGTTGGGTGTTAATACAGGCTGACTTTGAGTATTCTTAGTCACGTGTTAGGTAACTCTGTTTTTTAACCTTCTCTACTTATCTGGGGCTGGAGAGCATGACAAGATGCTCTCCAGTGACTATAACTATGAGAAAAATGATTTTCAGTCTCCCCCTAAAGATTTTTTTTACCTACACTCAGGAAGTTCCAGGTCCTCAGGCTCCCCCAGGAAGGCCTGGGCACAGACAGGGAATGAGCAGGGCAAGGGGGAGATGCACGGGCTGGGGGCCTGTGTGGGTGTGTTTAACCCAGTCAGCACTGAGCACCGAGCAGCTCTGCTCTAGATCCACTGTCCCAGTGGGATGGGGGAGAACTGGGAGAGCAGGAGAGTGAGATACCCTGGGTCAAAGTTCAGGACAGTTTAAGAAGGAATGGGCCAAAAGAGAAAAAAAAAAAGTGGTTCAAAGGCAATCCCCCTGTACCTGGCACCAGCAGCCCAGTGCCCAGGCAGTGTCCAAGAACGGCTCCATTGGGAAAATGCCCAGAGCTTTATTGCTGAGCGTGGTGTGATATGTGCCAAGGGCAGTGGTGGAGTCACCGTCCCTGGAGGGACTTAAAAGATGTGTAAATGGGACACCTGGGGGTAGGGTCTAGTGTTGAGCTTGGCAGTGCTGGGTTAATGGTTGGACTCCTTGATCTTAGAGAGATTCTCCAACATAAAGATTCTGTGATTCTGTGATTCCATGACAGAGAATAGCCCTTTGGTCAGCTGAGGTCATCTGTCCTGTCTGCTCTGAAGACAGTGACCTCAATCCCAGCCAGTGCCAGCATATCCTGGTTCCCTCATTCCCTCTCCTGTTGTCCTCTGAAGCCATTTTGTGCTTGAGCCCCTCCCACAGAGCGATGGCAGCCGGGGGAAGAGGAACAGATGCTTCTCCAATCTTTTCCTTTCTGCTCCTGTGGTCTTCCCAGGAGTTTATTGGGCTTCTGTTCTCCCAAGGCCTTCCAGAGCCCAGGCTTCTCAACCAATGTCACAGTGCCCACATGTCCCTTCTACAGCACAAGCACTGAGGCCAAGGGGCATTTTGGCTGAATGTGCGGCGTTTCGGGTCAAGGGATCAAGGTCTGAGTGGAAACCAGTGATGACTGGTGTCCTCCAGGGGTCCATCCTGGAACCAATGCTGTTTGGTATGTTCACCCATGACATAGATAGTGGGACTGGGTGCACCCTCATAGCCCTTTGTGATATGGTTTATTTGGCTTAGGGGTTTTGGGTCAAGGGATGGACATGGTGATCTTGAAGGTTTTTTCCAACCTTAATGATCCTGTGATTCTCAGCAATGACCCCAAGGTGAGGGGAGCAATAGCTACACCTGAGGAAAGGGTTCCAATCCAGAGGGATGTTGGGAGACTAGAGGAATGATCCCAGGTGGAACTTGGAAACTTCAACAAGTCCAAGGTCCTGCAACTACTTTGAGACAATCCTCAATATCAACAGAGACAGCGGGGTGGATGGATGGAGAGCTGTCCTGCAGAGAAGGGCTGCAAAAATGATCACACAGATAAACCAACCCTGCTATGGAGAAAGGCTGAAGGAGCTGAGGCTTTTAAGGCAGGAGAAGAGCAGCTTTGGGAAGATCTTAATGTGGCCTTCCAATATGTCAAGGGGGTGTATAAGGAAGTTGGAGAGAGACATTAATTATATGGAGACCTGTAGCGACAGGACAAGCAACAATGGTTTTAAACTGAAATGGGGGAGATGGAATTGAGATATCCCTGCCCATGGCAGGAGGGTTGGATTGGATGGCCTTTAATGGTCTCTGCCAACAAAAATCAATCGATGATTCCATGATCCCGTGGGTGTGTGAGAAGGCAGCCCCTGCACTGTGTGGTTCTCTTTGAGAATCCTGTGATTAGGGAAGGTTCTCCTGCAGTCTGAGGAGAAGCTGGTGCCTGTGTCGGGTCAGTAAGACATTCAATGCTGAGAACTTGTGTCATGGAGCGGAGCTTAGGGAGGAAAAGGAAAAGATGTGCAAACATCTGGTTGTCAGTGGACAGTGGAGGGTAATTGTGTCCTGAGGCAAAGAGGCAGAAATTCAGACACCAGAGGGTCACTCCACACAGGACGGAGCTCACTCGGGGCCAGCCTGACAAATGGTGCAAAACCATCCCCAAGAAGCTCCTCCCAGAAACCCCCTGGGGCAACATCTGTGCCTTGGGAGAGTGTCTGCAGGGGAAAGGATGACACGGAGGCGTGGGCTGGGATGCAGCAGAATTTAATGAGTCAAGGGAGGGAAGAGAGGTGGATCCAAGGGGAGAGCCCAGAGCAGGGAGCAGCTTTAGCAGGGGAAGCAGCTCCTGCCACAGAGGCCACTGCCCAGGCCAGAGAGGCCAAAGCCCCCGGAGTTGATGGGCACTCCCTGAGAGCTGAGGATGCTGCCAACGGCAGCGGAGGTGGAGGATCCCACGGCGGTGTTCTGTGGGAAGGAGCTGAGGATGGGCCCGGGCAGGGTCACCACCACGGGGGAGGGCTGGATGACCACGGTGGAGTCCTGGCACTGCCTGACACAGGGCTCATTGCAGCTGTTGGCCAGCGGGGTCGGGCCGCAGGGCTGGCAGGGCAGGCATGGGGTGTAGCAGGACATGTCTGGGGCTGGAGCTGCACCTGGGACAGAGGGTGGGGGAGGTAGAGCAGGGTAGATGGGTGAGAAGCAGCCTGTCACCCCACCATTAGATTGACCCTCTTTTGCTCAACCCAAAAGACTCCTCAAGTCATGATGAAGTCCATGGAGATCCCCACCTAACCGGTAGCTCAAGAGACACCTCACACAAACCCCAGTCTCTCCCTATGCCACATCTTCTGCCTCCTTCCCTCACCCACGGTAAGAAGTCCCAGTACCCAGACAGTGATAATGTACGTCCTTTGAAATGCAGCACAAGGACCAAGAGGAGGAGAAAGCTCTCCAAACATACCTTACTGCCAAGGAGATGGAGTTGAGAGGAGTGGATGAGAGTGAGGACAAGGGCCTGCTTTTATACTTCCCCTGCACTGCCCCAGGCCCACAGTCACTGCACAGGGCAGTAATTTTCCAACAGACTCACCTCCAAAGCAAAATATCCCACCTAATGCCACAGGGTGTGTTTTGGCTTCTGTCAATGTTTCCATTTAATTTCCTCATTTCTGACATTTCCACCGGGTGATGGAGATTCCTTTTATGTAGTGGTACAAGAAACTCAAGGATTTTTGTTGCAGGAACATGAGCAATGGTTGGACTCAATGATCTTAAGAGTCTTTTCCAGTCATATTTTGTCTCTGATTCAATAATTCAATGATTATGGGCAGGAATCAAGTGTCAAGTAGAACCCTGTGCTGTTGGGTACCTCCACACTACCTTGGATCTAAGGACAGTGCCTTCTTCCTCCCTCTCTCCTCACCCCACAATGCACTTTAGTTGAAGGCTTTGCACCCTGACCTGGATGACACACAAGCACAGGACACTTTTCCAATACACACTGTCAGTCCTGAGACACTCCTGACCTTTGGAAGTGCTGCCAAGCACCGATTTTCTCATGGAGCTGCCCTTGCTGGGGGGGGAATTTGCCCCCGCATGGGACACAAGCCTGCAGACAGCACACACTCCTGGCTTGGCCCAACACCAAAAGGCCAACCCCGAATCAAAGCGTGACTCGCCAGGGGTAGGGAGAGTCCATCCCAGAAAATTTGCCTACTGAAGGCATTCCTTTGCCCTCCTGGGCTGCGTCCCAGCTGCCTCCATGTCTGCAGGGCAGGAAGAGCATCACTGCTTGGTGTAGTGTGAGAACTGGGTTTGTACCCGGGGCCCTTCTGGGCACGTCCCCTCCCTGAGCATCCCCAGGCACGTGGAACTGCAGTTTCCCTGCAGCTCTCACGTGTTGGGGACATGAAGAAGGTTTTCCTGCCTGTCCAGTGGTGCTGGGTTGGGTTGTTCTCTAGGCTGAGGAAGCTTCTGGGTTGTGGGAAAGGGCCAATGCCCAGCAGAAGACACAGAGACTGGGAGCCAGGGATGAGTCCCAGCCAGTGGGCAGGTGCTTTGAAAAACCCCTTCTTTCATCTCCTGAGCATCCAGGAGAACTCCCCTCCACAGCCTGGTCTCTTTGACCAGAAAGATGAGGCCTCTGTGTCCATTTCCTCCCCCCCATCAGTGTCTCCTCTCGTTTTCCTTTGTTTTGCCTGGACCTTTCATGAACTTTGACCTCTTGAAGTGCCAAAGGTGCTGCCGGTTTTTCGACCTTTTTTCTGCTTCACGGGTACCTCCTTAGCATCCCCTTTACCAGATTCCCATCTCCACTGGATAGGACTCAGGAGAGTCTGGCTCTGAGTTCTGGACTCCCTTCCAGCAGCTCTTTTTCCCATTCCTGGGAAGTGTGCCCAGATGCCCTCTCTCCTCCAGAGGGACAAGCCCACCTCGGGCAGCCCCTCCTGTCCCAGGGGCTCCAGTCACTCCCTCTGAGGCCCTTTGCTGGACTGGTACCAGTATGTCTGTGCCTCTCTCACACCGGGCAGCTGCTCTTGGTGGCAGCTGTTTCCTGAGCACCGTGGAGCAGAGAAGAGGGATCCCATTCCACAGGCTGATGGCAAACCCTGTCCTAAGGCCACCCAGGATGCTGTTGGATGCCATTTCCACCAGGGCTCAAGGCTGTGTCCTGGTGCCCCCCAGGACCCACGTCCTCTGGTGCAAAGCTCTGTGGCTGCCCCTCAGCCCCAGCCCAGGGTGGGGCAGGAGTTTGTCCCTCCAGCCCTGCAGGACTTTGCACAAGGGGGTTAAACACTGCTGGCCCCAGCCTGGAGCCTGTGGAGCCCCAGCGGGGAGTGTCTGCCAGCTGGACTTTGTGTCCCTCCTGCCAGCCCCTGGAGACCTGCAGCCATGCCCCGTTTCAGAAGTCAGGATGCTCGTTGTCTTTCTCCCAGTGCTCAGCTGCATTCCCTGAGTGCCAGCACTTCCAAAGGGGAGCTCAGGGAGGCCTCTCCCTGACACCAGCACTCGTGTGCCCATCACCAGGTCACACACACTCATGTTGGCAGGGCTGTTTAAAGGTTCCCACACCTGAGCCTGCTCTGCTCTGGGAAGTCTTCCCTGCTCCACACCTTGTGAGGAATAGCAGGAGCCTGACCCTGAGACAGCAAATCTTGCCAGTAAAGACCATGGCCCAGCAGCCCTGGAGTACCTGCCCCTTTCCTCCAAGCCCTGCACGCAGTGAAGCTGCCCCAGGCAGCCCTGGCTCAAGCCTCCCTTTGGCTGCTGCCCTGTGGGGAAGATCTTGTTTCCCTCCGCAGGCTTTGCTGATTCAACTCCAGGTGGGCTTTGGCTTTCCTGACCCAAGCCTGGAACACTCAGACAGCCTGGCAAAGGTTCTCTGTGAACCAAGGGCGTGAGGAGGGAGGGAGAGGAAAGCATTTGCCTGGAGCAGCAGTGGCCAGTGAGCACTGGAGTGAGCTGAGAGGGAGGAGAGAGAAGCCCGTGGGATGTGCTGTGGGAAGAGGAGCCTTTGGGTGCTCTGCTGCTCTGGGCAGTGCAGGGCAGGGCTGGGCCTCTCCCTGCAGGTCAGTGCCCTGAGCCAACATCCCCTGCCTGCACGGGACCCTCCAGCACGTGGGGGCACATCTTCTGCCTGCAGGGACACGTTCTGATCCAGGGGATCCTTAGGCCTGTCAAGGCAGCACATGAAAAAAGCTGCAGCACAGAGCAAGCCCATCAGAAATGAGGAAATGGGGTGGCAGCATTGCTGGAAACCAGAACACCCTGTGGCATTGGGTGGGATGCTTTGCTTTGGAGGTGAATGTGCTGGAAAATTGCTGTCCTTGTGCCGTGACTGTGGGCCTGGGGCAGGGCAGGAGCAGCATAAAAGCAGGACCTTCTCCTCACTCTCACATTCACTCCACTCCCTTCCAGCTCCTTGGGATCCAGGTGAATCTGAAGCCCTTTCTTTTCCTCCTCCTTTGGAGTTTCTAAGTCTATCCTGTCCTTTTGGTCTCATTTGGGTTCTGAGAACTGCCTGTCATGGGAGAGGGAAGGGGGCAGAAGGTGTGCCCGGGGAGAGGCTGGGTTTTGGCTGAGGTGTCTCCTGAGCCGTAGTCCACACGGAGAAGTCCCTGAGCTTGGTCTCTCTTGGGGCTTCAGGGGCTGAGGGGAAAGTGATGCTGGTGGGCCTCTCTAAGCAGCCTCGTGCTCTCTTCTCCTTCTTTTGTCTTTTTTTCGTCATGGTGGGCCAAGAGACTCCCCTCACTCACCCCTGTGCTCTGCCTCCCCCACCCTCTGTCCCAGGTGCAGCTGCAGCCCCAGACATGTCCTGCTACACCCCGTGCCTGCCCTGCCAGCCCTGCGGCCCGACCCCGCTGGCCAACAGCTGCAATGAGCCCTGTGTCAGGCAGTGCCAGGACTCCACCGTGGTCATCCAGCCCTCCCCCGTGGTGGTGACCCTGCCCGGGCCCATCCTCAGCTCCTTCCCACAGAACACCGCCGTGGGATCCTCCACCTCCGCTGCTGTTGGCAGCATCCTCAGCTCTCAGGGAGTGCCCATCAACTCCGGGGGCTTTGGCCTCTCTGGCCTGGGCAGTGGCCTCTGTGGCAGGAGCTGCTTCCCCTGCTAAAGCTGCTCCCTGCTCTGGGCTCTCCCCTTGGATCCACCTCTCTTCCCTCCCTTGACTCATTAAATTCTGCTGCATCCCAGCCCACGCCTCCGTGTCATCCTTTCCCCTGCAGCTGCTCTCCAGTATGATTTCCAGGTGGAGAGATGTTGCTCAGGGGTTGTTTTGAGAGGTAGTTTTAGAGAAAGGTGTTTCACTGACTTTTAAGACAAGAGTGTCTGAATGTGCTCCATCGGGCTATTGCTGCTTTCCAACCTTCTCAACCTGCTCATGCCTGGATAGAAGGAACCAATCCTCTTCACTGGCTGCAGCTGCTCCAGGGACGATTTTATCTCTCTGACCAAAGCATTCTCCTTTCCACACTCAGCAGTCCCGGTGCCTGAGTCACGTGCTCAGCCTCCTTATCATCCCAAACACCCTGCACTGAACTTCTCCCCTTGCTCAGGGTTGTTCTTGCATTCCAGCCTGTCCTCAACACGGCTGATGCCACCAGGCGAGTGCTGGGCAGAGCAGCATCGTGGCTCCCCTGGGTCTCCTGCTCACACAGCCCAGGGGGTTGAGGACAGTCCTCGGGGTCTGGGCACAGTTGGGGCAGTGGCTCCTGTTCTCATGAGGGCACTACAGGAGCCCCTTTCTCTGGCCCTGTGTCCTGGTTTCAGCTGGGTGGAGTTAATTTGTTCTCAGTATCTGTTCTAGTGCTGTGTTTTGGATTCAGAAGGAGAACGGTGTTGACAACACACTGATGGTTTGGGTTTTTGATAAGTCCTGTTTATCTTAAGTCTTTTTTTTTTTTTTTTGCCTCCTTCTCTGCCAGTGATGAGGTTGACAAAAGAAACTGAGAGGGAGCAGAGCTGGGACAGGTGATCCAATCTCACCAAAGGAATATCCCACAAATAGAACATCAGGCCCGGTCTATAAACTTGGGGGAGTTATCAGGAAGGGGGATCTGGCATCAGTCAGAGGGTGGTGAGCAATTGTATTGTGCATCACTCGGTTTTCCCCTATTATTATCATTATTACGAACATTTACCATTGTTGCTGTATTTTTATTTTATTTTCAATTATTAAACTGTTCTTGTCTCAACCTACAAGACTGTCCTCATTCGCCTGAGCTTTGGGGAGAGAGGAAGGTATCACAACCCCCTGTTTGGGGCTGTGCATGCCAGGGGCCGAGGCAGTGTGGGTGGGGACGTGGCTGGTTGGTACCAAGCCAGTTTGTGATCAGGACTCGGGATGAAGATGTTCCGGCCTGCCCTGCTGTGTCCTGCAGACATCCCCCTCCCTCAGCTCCCAGTCTCTGCAGCCTGTGCTGCTGTCACTGCACTGCTTTGGAGAGCTCCTGGGCAGCCCTTGGAGACACTCAGCCCACACCCGCTGCCTCTCTTCCTGCTTTAAATCTCTCCCTGCCTCCATCTCTCCATCAGCTGTCCCAGGAAGCCCTGGGCACAGACAGGGAAGGAGGAGGGCAAGGAGGACAAGCACTGCCCGTGGGCCTGTGTGGTGTTATGAGCAGCACCAAGCACAGAGCAGCTCTTCTCATGATCCACTGACCCAGAGGGATGGGGGAGAACTGGAAAGAGTGGGATATCCTGGGGTCAACATCAGGACAATCTGTGAAGAGATGGGGAAAAAGAGAGCAACCCAAGTGGTTCAAAGGCAATCCCCCTGTACCTGGCACCAGCAGCCCAGTGCCCAGGCAGTGTCCAAGAACGGCTCCATTGGGAAAATGCCCAGAGCTTTATTGCTGAGCGTGGTGTGATATGTGCCAAGGGCAGTGGTGGAGTCACCATCCCTGGAGGGACTTAAAAGATGTGTAAATGGGACACCTGGGGGTAGGGTCTAGTGTTGAGCTTGGCAGTGCTGGGTTAATGGTTGGACTCCTTGATCTCAAAGGTCTTTTCATGTCTCGATGATTTTATGACTCCGAATGACATGGAATAGCCCTTTGGTCAGCTGAGGTCATCTGTCCTGGCTGTGTCACCTCCATCTGCTTGTCCACCCCTGGACTGCACTGCAGGGGATGCAGAGTGAGAAAGAGAGATGGCCTTGCTGGTGAGCAAGGCCTGTGCAGCAATAGCTCAAGCTTTGGTGTGTTCTCTGCACTGGTTTAGCCACACATGTGAAGCACAGAACAACATTGGCTGCTCTGAAGACGGTGACCCCCATCCCAGCCAGCACCAGTACAGACTGGTGCTCCATTCCCTCTCCTCTTGTCCTCTGAGGCTTTTTTTGGTTTGAGCCTCCTGTCCCAGAATGATGGCACCCAGGGCAAGATAAATTGCTGTATCTTCTTTCCTTTCCCTTCCTCTCCCCTCCTATCCAATTCTCAGGGGCTTTGAGGGCTTCTGCCCTCCCAGAGCCTTCCACAGCCCAGGCTGCTCAACCAGCTTGTGCAGCGGCCACGCGTCCCTTGCACAGAATGAGCAGCGAGGCCCAGAGGACTGGGCTGGGCAAGGATGGATCTGACAGCCGGGGGCTCAGCTGGAGTCATGGGTTCCTTCCACACCTGCAAGTGACGGTGCCCCAGGGGCACAGTCACCGGCTCAGGGTCCAAGTGGAAACCAGTGCTGACTGGTGTCCTTCAGGGGTCAATACTGGGACCATATTTGTTAGTATGTTCATCGATGACATGGGTAGTGGACTGGGTGGACCCTCAACAAGGCTGTGCATGACCCAAGCTGAAGGTTGCACTGCTGCACTTGAGGAAAGTGTTTCAATCTAAGGGATCTTGGCTGACTTGAGGAATGGTCCCGTGTGGGACTCAGGAACTTCAACAAGGCCAGGACTGGAAGGTGAATGGTTTAGAGCAGCACTGCAGAGAAGGAACCAGAGAAAATGGAGGTTGAAGTATTTGACATGAGCCAGCAATGTGCACTTTCAGGCCAGAAATTCAGTCATGTCCTGGGCTGCACCAACACAAACATGGCCAGCAGGTCAAGGGAGGGGACTCTCTGTTTCTGGTCTGCTCTTGCTAGACCTCCCCTGGAGCCTTTAGTCCAGTCTGGGGTCCCCATATCAAAAGAGACATGGACCTGTTAGAGCAGTTCCAGAGAAGGGCTGCAAAAACGATCACATGGATACATCACACCTATGGAGAAAGGCTGAGGGAGTCCAAGTTTTTCAGGCAGAAGAAGAGCAGGGTCTGTGGAGATCTTATTGCAGCCTTTGAATATGTAAAGGGCATGTACAAGGAAGTCAGAGAAAGATATTTTTCTGAGGCCTGTAGCAATTGGATAAGGAGCAACAGTTTTTAATTGAAATAGAGTAGATGTAGATGGGATAAGAGGATGAAATTTATGATGATGAGTGTGGTGGGATACTGGAAAAGGAGGTGGCCCATCATGGAGAGTGTTCAGGGTGAGTTTTGGTGGAACTCAGAGTAACTGATGTATTGACAGAAAAATGTCAGGAAGGGTTCTCCTGGTGTCTGATGGGAAGCTGGTTCTTGTGTCAGGTCAGTAAGATATTCACTGCTGAGAACTTGTGTCACAGAGTGGAGCTTAGGGAGGAAAAGGAAAAGATGTGCAAACATCTGGTTGTCAGTGGACAGTGGAGGGTAATTGTGTCCTGAGGCAAAGAGGCAGAAATTCAGACACCAGAGGGTCACTCCACACAGGACGGAGCTCACTCGGGGCCAGCCTGACAAATGGTGCAAAACCATCCCCAAGAAGCTCCTCCCAGAAACCCCCTGGGGCAACATCTGTGCCTTGGGAGAGTGTCTGCAGGGGAAAGGATGACACGGAGGCGTGGGCTGGGATGCAGCAGAATTTAATGAGTCAAGGGAGGGAAGAGAGGTGGATCCAAGGGGAGAGCCCAGAGCAGGGAGCAGCTTTAGCAGGGGAAGCAGCTCCTGCCACAGAGGCCACTGCCCAGGCCAGAGAGGCCAAAGCCCCCGGAGTTGATGGGCACTCCCTGAGAGCTGAGGATGCTGCCAACGGCAGCGGAGGTGGAGGATCCCACGGCGGTGTTCTGTGGGAAGGAGCTGAGGATGGGCCCGGGCAGGGTCACCACCACGGGGGAGGGCTGGATGAAGACATTGGAGTCCTGGCACTGCCTGACACAGGGCTCATTGCAGCTGTTGGCCAGCGGGGTCGGGCCGCAGGGCTGGCAGGGCAGGCACGGGGTGTAGCAGGACATGTCTGGGGCTGGAGCTGCACCTGGGACAGAGGGCAGGGGAAGCAGAGCAGGGTAGATGGGTGAGGAGCAGCCTCTCACCCCACCACAGGGGACCCAAGGCCTGAGTTGGAAAGGAGAGCTGAAGGTTGTTGATGGAGGCTCACAAGTTCTTCCCCTCAGACAAAGCCCAGCAGCAGCTCAAGCCCAGCAAGGGCCCCAACTAGCCCAGAGCTGTGGGGACACTTTGGCCAAGACTCAGCAGTTACACACCCTCCTTCTTTCCCTCCCCCACCACAAGCACTTCCAAGACCCCCCACGGGACAAAGTGCCAGGTCTGTGCTGTGAAATGCCAGAGGAGAAAATGGAGAATGGGCTTCAAACTCACCTTGTTCCCAAGGAGATGGAGGCGAGTGGAGGGAATGTGGGAGTAGGGAGAAGAGCCTGCTTTTATACTGCTCCTGCACTGCCCCAGGCCCACAGTCGCTGCACCAGGGCAGTAATTTTCCAACAGACTCATCTCCAAAGCAAACTATCCAGTGCAATGGCACAGATTCAGGTTTTGTTTCCATCTACGCTGCCATTTCATTTCCTCATTTCTGGCATTCCTGTCCTGCTTTGCAGGATCCTTTCATGTCCTGTGCTGGGAAGCCAAAGGATATCCCAGGCAGAATCCTGTCAGTGGAGGTAGAAGTTGTCTCCTTAGTGCCAGAGGTGTTGTCTTGGGGCAGTGAAAAGCAACTCTTTGCAATACCTTTGCAGGAAGAGGCCCAGGTCTGTCCCTCACTGCACACGTTCAGAAGAGCATCCAAAAGCTGTGTTTTGGGGACATGTCACTCGCTTCTCTCTCTTCCCTCTCTCTCACCTCTCCCCACACATCACGAGCTGTGGCATCTCCAGGCAGCCAGGCTGTGCCAGTGGTTCCAGGGCTCTTCCTCTTGGTGCCCTTTGCTCTGGGGAGGAGGTTTGACAGGCTGAGAATCCAGGGTGGGGTTAGGAAAGCCAAAGCCCACCTGGCACTGATTGAATCAGGCCAAGCACATGGAGGGCAACAAGGTGGTCTTCTCCAGGCAGGTCATCAGCAAAGGGGGGCTTGGCCAAAGGCAGGCCCAGTGGTGAACAGGGCACCTTCCCTGAGGGCAAGGGATACAGGAAAGCTGGAGATACTCAAAGGCTTCTTGTTCTTATTCTTTACTGTCAGGACTTTCTGTCAGGAATTCAAGCTCCTGAAAGTCCTTGGAACATCTCGATCTTCCCCACAGTAGAACAAGATCAGACAGGGGGAACTGTCCTGCACCTGGAAAGGAAGAACCTCTTGCATCAGGATGGACTGGGGACAGAACTACAGATCTTAGAGCCCACAGACCTCCTCCTGGGAGATCTGACCGTGGGGTAGGGTCAGCTGTGAGGAGAGACTTGGATGTTGGAAGGGGACAGACACACAGGCCTCCCCTGCCTGGCCAAGAAGACTGTGCTGCAGTGAGGAGCCCTCACCAGTGTGCTGTGGAGGGAAAGAAAGAGTTGTAGAAAATGACTCCCTACAGGCTGGGACCCTTCCCTGGTTCAGAGGTGGTACCTCTCCTCCTGGCATTAGGGCTTCAGCACACCTCCCCTGCCATTCCCCAAGGGCCTCCTCAGCCTGAAACCAAATCCAGCACCACTAGGGAGCCAAGGAAACTTCCCCCAGCTCCGCAGGGAGTGAGGCCTGGCAGGACCCTGAACAGACCTGGGGATGCTCAGGGAGGGGATGTGCTCAGAAGGGCCCCGAGTACAAACCCAGCTCTCACACTACGCCAAGCAGTGATGCTCTTCCTGCCCTGCAGACATGGAGGCAGCTGGGACGCAGCCCAGGAGGGCAAAGGAATGCCTTCAGTAGGCAAATTTCCTGGGATGGACTCTCCCTACCCCAGCGAGTCACGCTTTGATTCGGGGTTGGCCTTTTGGTGTTGGGCCAAGCCAGGAGTGTGTGCTGTCTGCAGGCTTGTGTCCCATGCGGGGGCAAATTCCCCTCCAGCAAGGGCAGCTCCATTCCAGGCCCCTGGAAAACCATTTTCAAGCACTGGGCTGTGCCCAGACCCACAGCTCCAGGCAGCCCCAAAGGCCATTGCCCTCAGCCTGCCCTGCATTGGCAGCACTGCCCAGGATTGGGAGCAGCCACGGGACTGAGAGCGTGAACTGCAAAAGGGGCCAGTGCCTCATCCAGCTCAGGGTGCAAAGTGTGCAGCCAAAGGGCCTGGTGCGGGGAGGAGAGGGGGGAGGAAGAAAGTGCTGTCCCAAGAGCCAACAGAGTCCTCAGGGAGTGAGGAAGTACCCAACACCACAGGGCTCCACCTCAGCCTGGATTGCTGCCCCTACGGATTAGTTCCTGCACGAGAAGTCCTTGGGCTTCTCATCCCAGGACATGAAAGGAATCTCCAGGACCCAATGGGCCTGTCAGCAACGAGGAAATGAAAGGGCAGCAGGGACAGAAACCAAAACACAGCCTGTGGCATTAGGTGGGATAGTTTGCTTTGGAGATGAGTCTGTTGGAAAATTACTGCCCTGTGCAGTGACTGTGGGCCTGGGGCAGTGCAAGAGCAGTATAAAAGCAGGCCCTTGTCCTTGCTCTCTCATCCACTCCATTTGCCTCCATCTCCTTGGGAACAAGGTGAGTCTGAAGCTTTTTCTCATCCTTCTCCTCCTCCCAGGGGATTTCTCAGTCCTTACCAGCTTCTTTGTTCCATGAAGGTTCTGACCATGGGTGAGGGAAGGGGGCAGAAGGTGCAACGTGGGGAAAGGCTGGGGCTTGTCTGAGGAGTCTCCAGAGCTCTGGGCCAGGCCAGGATCTCCCTTGGTTGCTCTTGGCAGGGCTCTTCTGGTGAAAAGGAGAAGCCTGTGGGTCTCTCTACACAGCCCCCAGGTCTTGCCTCCAGTTCATGCCTTTGGTCCCCTGTGGTGGGGTGAGAGGCTGCTCCTCACCCATCTGCCCTGCTCTGCTTCCCCTGCCCTCTGTCCCAGGTGCAGCTCCAGCCCCAGACATGTCCTGCTACACCCCGTGCCGGCCCTGCCAGCCCTGTGGCCCGACCCCGCTGGCCAACAGCTGCAATGAGCCCTGTGTCAGGCAGTGCCAGGACTCCACCGTGGCCATCCAGCCCTCCCCCGTGGTGGTGACCCTGCCCGGGCCCATCCTCAGCTCCTTCCCACAGAACACCGCCGTGGGATCCTCCACCTCCGCTGCCGTTGGCAGCATCCTCAGCTCTCAGGGAGTGCCCATCAACTCCGGGGGCTTTGGCCTCTCTGGCCTGGGCAGTGGCCTCTGTGGCAGGAGCTGCTTCCCCTGCTAAAGCTGCTGGCCCTGGCCCTGCAAGGAACCCAGGGACACACAGGATGGAACCGCCCTGGGGACGCAGCATCGGCTTCTGCTTCCAGAGCGGCTGAGCCAGCCCAGCAGCCCTTGCAGAAGGCCGGGGCCAGCCTGGGCTCTGGGCAAGCACGGCCCAGCCCTGCCTCTGCCCTCTGCCACTCTCTCCTTTCCCTCCTGTGTCCTTGTTCCCTTCTGCTCCTGTGGGCTCTCAGCCCCACAGAACCAGCCTGGGGAGGACCTGCTGGCCCTGTTCCCTCTCTGGATCAGGAAGATGGGATCTCTGCCACAGCCATGGACACACACTGTTGTCTGCCCTTAGTTCTTCCTGCGCTGGATTCCCCACTCTGACCGACCTCATTTTCATCTTTTCACTGATTAAAGTTCTGTTGCATCCCAGCTCATGTCTCTGCGTCATCCTTTCCCCTGCAGATGCTCTCCCAAGATGTCCAGGGAGAGAGGGGATCCTCAGGGATGTTTCTGAGAGTATTTTTGGGGATGCTTGTGCAATGCGTATTGGCACAATGATTGATACCTGAAAGGCTGTGGGAAGACTTTCCAAAGTATCCATCCTTTGGAGAATGCCTGAGCGTCAACCTGGTGGTGCAAGGCGGTGTGTGATGACCTTCCAGTCCCTTTGTTTTTCCTCTTTTTTGTTTTCCCCTGATCTCAAACCCAGGGTATCCCACTCTCTTGCTCTCCCAGTTCTCCCCCATCCCACTGGGACAGTGGATCTAGAGCAGAGCTGCTCGGTGCTCAGTGCTGACTGGGTTAAACACACCCACACAGGCCCCCAGCCCGTGCATCTCCCCCTTGCCCTGCTCATTCCCTGTCTGTGCCCAGGCCTTCCTGGGAATGTTTTTGGGGAGAGAGAGCCCAGGGAGACACAGAGCAGGAAGAGAGGCAGCGGGTATGGGCTGAGTGTCTCAAAGGGCTGTCCAGGAGCAGCTGAGGAAGGGCAGTGGCTGAACTGCTGCAGGACACAGCTGGGCAGGGTGACACGTGTCCACCCAGAGCCCTTGATGGCAGCTGACTGGGACCCCCCAGCCCTGAGTGCTGACACCTCCCTCAGCCCCTGGCAAGCAGCAGCCCCAGAGCAGGGCCAGGGAAAGGGGCTCCTGCAGTGACCCCATGAGAATAGAAGCCCAATGTGCCCAGACCCTGAGGACTGTCCTGAACCCCCTGGGCTGTGTGAGCAGGAGTGTGACCAGGAGATCCATGGGAGCCACAATGCTGCTCTGCTCAGCACTCACCTCGTGGCATCCAGGACTCTGCTCTGACACAAGGAAAGATGTAGTACAAGAAAGCCCTTGACCGAGGGAGTTCAGCAGAGGATTTCCAGGATTGTGAGGAGCTGGAGCACCTCCCTGAGTAGGGCATGCTGAGGGTATGAGACTTGCTGAGTGTGAAGGGGAGGCTTTAGTGGGAGACTTGAGAGCAGATTTGGAGTAGCTCTGGTGAGGTGCCTCAGAAGACAGATCCAGGCTCAACACTGTGCCAGTGCATGGCTGGAGGACTAGAGACACTGGACTCACACTGAAAGATGAGAGGCTGGGGCTAAATAGATGGAAAATGTTCTTCATCGAGGGGAAGATGAAGCAGTGGAATAATTGCTTGGGAAGGTTGTGCAGTTGCCTTCCTTGGATGGTCATGATGCCAATTTGTGCCCCAAAAAAGGCGCGGAAGAACTGCTCAGAGACAGAATTTTCAGTCTATAAGCAGGAGGTATTTATTTATGGCCGGGGAGCGGCCGGGGAGCAGCCAAGTCGCCCTGGACAGCCTACTCCAACGAGAAACTTACAATTTGAGCTTTTTATACACTTTTTGCCAAGCAATTACATCACATATTATGAATATTCATTACATTGCAACATCTGCTTTTAATATTCATAACAGGCGGAGTTGAGGCGGAGTTAGAGGTGTGGTCTTTAATTTGGGGAGCACTTCGGTGGTAGTTCCGTTCTTCATCATGAACCTGCTTTCCTCACCATCATCATCCTCTTAAACTTTTGAACCATCCCTAATTTGTGTAGTTTCCTTGTGCATTTGGCAGGGATTTCCAGTGTCTGGCAGAAGTTCCTGATTTCTTGGCTTGTCCCTTTTCTTATCTCCCTTTGTTTTCTTCCATATGTCCTTTTTTGTGTGTGCTAGCATTTCTAGTTCTCTCCGTTCATGCCCATGTTCCCTCATGTCAGAGTGTCCTGTATCCTAGTGGATTTATTGCCTCCGCTGTTTCCTAATACTGAGCTCTATGTGCTTTGCTGAAAGCCTGCATTTGTGCTTAACTCTCTCTAATCCTTACATTGCTTTACTAAATTCACTTCTCAGGTGTTACCTGGCTTCAGTCATGGCTGACTGAGCTGGGAACAAGGGGTTGGGCCCAATGATCTCTGCAGGTTCTTTCCACCCTGACTATGGTATGATCCTACGGACCCTGGGCCAGCCTGTGCCTCTGCCCACTGGGGTAAGGCCAGCAATGAGGAAGGCGGGCTCCGCTTCACGGTGAGGACACAGGCAGTGTGAGGACCTCTGTGGAATGCTTCATTGAGGGAAACAAAGGATTGCAAAAAACATCCCTGCACCAACTTAAAGACCACAAACCTGTGGCCTCCAGCTCTTGGGACAAAGTCTTCCTGAAGATGGTGTGGTGGTATGTTCCTGTTTTCGTGCTTTTATTTCCACCTCACCCCACAACTCTGAACCTCAATGCTATTGCTAGGACAGGATCTCCTGGGCTTTCCTGGGAAGGTATTCCCTCTGTCTTGTCAATAACACATTCATTCCTCCTCCCTCGGACTGCTTGTGTTACAGGGATGAGCTTACCAAGGCAAAAGACAAGGTGAACACAACAAAGCAGACGTTAGACATTGAACTTCACTGGTCACTCCATCCCCAAATAGACAGAGACCTTTAGAAACCAGCAAGTACACACAATTCCTGACTGAGTAGCCTCACTGCAAAACCACGTTGACAAACACTGCACAGCCTTTTCCAACAACCCCCTCCCAGAACCACTCCTAGACAACACCATTTCCCCTGGGCATGTTGGGAGAATGTCTTCAGGGGAAAGGATGACACAGAGACATGAGCTGGGATGCAGCAGAAGTTTATTGAGTTAAAAGAGGGAAAAAAGGTTGCTCTGAGTGGAGACCTCAGTTCAGGGAGCACCAGGGGTAGAGAATCTCTCTCCCTTGGATCTGGCAGACATCCCACCAGGAGTCCAGCTGCCGGATCCACAAAGGAGGTAGAGCCAGCAGGTCCTCCCCAGGCGGGTTCTGTGGGGCTGAGAGCCCACAGGAGCACAAGGGAACAAGGACACAGGAGGGAAAGGAGAGAGTGGCAGAGGGCAGAGGAAGGGCTGGGCCGTGCTTGCCCAGAGCCCAGGCTGGTCAAGGCCTTCTGCAAGGGCGGCGGGCTGGCTCAGCCCCTCTGGAAGCAGAAGCCGATGCTGCGTCCCCAGGGCGGTTCCATCCTGTGTGTCCCTGGGTTCCTTGCCAGGGCCAGGGCCAGCAGCTTTAGCAGGGGAAGCAGCTCCTGCCACAGAGGCCACTGCCCAGGCCAGAGAGGCCAAAGCCCCCGGAGTTGATGGGCACTCCCTGAGAGCTGAGGATGCTGCCAACGGCAGCGGAGGTGGAGGATCCCACGGCGGTGTTCTGTGGGAAGGAGCTGAGGATGGGCCCGGGCAGGGTCACCACCACGGGGGAGGGCTGGATGGCCACGGTGGAGTCCTGGCACTGCCTGACACAGGGCTCATTGCAGCTGTTGGCCAGCGGGGTCGGGCCGCAGGGCTGGCAGCAGGTTTTGCATGGTCTGGCACACGACATGTCCTGGCTACAGGCACCTGGCACACAGTGCAGGAGAAGCAAACAAGCAGACACACAGGAGAAGCAGCCATGCACCCAACCCCCCTGCAGACAAGGCACCTCCTGCACCACATGACACTGCCCAGCCCAAAGCCCAGCAGCCTCCTCAGCCAAGTCCCAGCCTCTCTCTGCACAACACCTTCTCTCCCCTTCCCTCTCCCAGCAGAAGCAGCTCCCAGCCCGGGGCTAACACAGCCCATATCAGCTGAGACCTGCAGTGAGGAAAGACGTGGTCTTGAAGCAGGAGGAGAAGGAGAAGAGGCTTCCCACTCACCTGATTCCTGAGGAGAAGGAGGTGAGAGAAGTGGATGCGAGAGCAGAGACTTGGGCTGCCTTTTATAGCAGTCCTGCACTGCCCCAGGCCCACAGGCACCTTTGTGCAGGTCGTAATTTTCTGACCAGCTCATGTCAGTTGTGAACCATCCCAGCTAATGGTAGGGGCTGTGTCCTGGTTTCCTGCACTGCTGCCTTTTCATTTCCTGGTACATGCCAAGTGCTTTCCTACATGAAGCACCATCTCTCTAAGTGCCAGGATGAGTGACTCCAGGATTTGTAGGGCAGAAAGATGCCATTAGAGGAAGAAGTTTTAGATGAAGGGCTGTTGGCATGGCTTGAGGGCAGGTGATTTGCCCCAAGGTCATTCCTGTGGTCTTGTCTTTGGCAAAGTTGTCAGGAAATGGACACTGCTCTTGTGCTTCTTGTACACGTGCCCAAGGACTGCCATGGGAGGGGACATGACACATCCTTGTCTTTTGCTTCCACCTCGTCTCTGTGCTGGTCACTCTTACACTCAAGTGGGCTTCTGCTGGGGGGTTGACCCTATTGCTACTCTACGTGTACTCTCAGATCAGTGCACTGGGTCCTTCGTGTCATGCCCCCTCTGTGCCCTCTCTGGGTCCTCTGTCCTTCCAAGGTGTGCTGGAGTCCTGCCCTGCCAGGGTGCTCCTCTGCATCTCCTCTGCAGAGCCTTGATGTTTAGTGGCTCCAGGCCAGTGATGAGCAACCCAGTTTCAGAGCCTGCTCTTTGCTCTGCGTGAGATGGAGACTTGGTGAGTAGAGCAGGAAGGTGCTGGATGTCAAGGTCTTGGACTCCCTGGAAGAAATTCAGGGGAGACCTTATCACTCTTTATCATTTTCTGGAAACAGGTTGTAGCGAGGTGGCTGTTGTGTCTTCTCCCAAGTAACAAGGGACAGGACAGGAGGAAATGGCCTCAAGTTGTACCCAGGGAAGTTAAGATTGGATCTTAGGAAAAATTTCTGCTCTGAAAATCTTTGAAAGCTTAGATGTGGCACGAGGGAACAGGGGTTAGTGGTGGAGTGGGCAGTGTTCAGCTTACAATTGGACTCCACGATCCTAAAAGCATTTTCCTCCTTCTGTGACTGTGTAGCTTCCATCAGCAGTGGGCATTTGAATTGGACAAGTAATTGTGAGGGAATGAAGAAGTCAGTGCAACCAGGAATTACCACACATACAATGAGCCTTTTCTTCTCCATGGATCTTCTAACCCTGGTGGGGAATGGCCTCCTCCTTGTCACTGTGTGGAGCAATCAGTACCTGCAGACCTTCCTGCATTTGTTCTTCCCCGTTGGATTTCCCATGTGGAGATCTGGTCCATCACCACTGCTGCATCCAAGGCGATGAAGACCTTCCTTGTCACCAGGGAAACCATTTGTTTTGCCTGCTGGCTGGCAACTAAACATCAACCCCAGCCAGTAACCAAGGCCTAACAGCCACTCGCTCACTCCCCCACCAACAGGATTGAGGATAGAATTGGAAGGGGGAAAAGCTAGAAAATCTGTGGGTTGAGATAAAGACAGTTTAATAGGGAAAGCACAATCTGTGTACAGAAGCAAAGAAAGACAAAGAATTAATTCTCTGCTCCCCATGAGCAGGCAGGTGTTCAGCCATCTCCAGAAGAGCATGGCCCCATTCTGATGAATGGTGGCTCGGGAAGACAAAACCACCATGTCTCCAAATGTCCCCCCCTCCTCCTTTTTCCCACACCTTTATATACTGAGTATAGTGCCACATGGTCTGAAATATCCCTTGGATCACTTTGGGTCACCTGTCTTGGCTGTGTCTTCTCCCAGCCTCCCATGTACCCCCAACTTCCTTGCCAGCGTGGCAGCAGGACAAGCTGAAAAGGCCTTGGCTCTCTGCAAACTTAGCAATAGCAGAAACATCTCTGCATTATTAACTCTGTTTTGAGCAAAAACTCAAAACATAATCCCATCCCAAAACCTGTGAAGGAAGTTATTTCTACCTCAGCAAGAAACAGCAAACCGTCATTTTCTCCTTCTTCCTGACTACCTGAGTTCATGATCCTCTCAGGGGTGTCCTGTAATCGAGATGTCACCATCCGCAAACCGCTCCATTTCACCACCCCCATGAAGAAAAAAACCTGCTTCCTGCATGCCCCAACCCCGTGGACATTGGGCTTGTTGTCATCTCAACCCAGGTGTTTCTCCTGCTGGCTGGCTGTTCTGCATCAGGAAAGACACCACTGAGACCCAAGTTCCCTGGCTTGGCCGGTGCTTATCCTGATCCAGCGGCTGCTCCCACCAGATTGCGTTTTTCAAAAGACGACCAGAGAGCTGGAGAACCTGTGCTGTGAGGAAAGGCTGAAGGAGTGTGGCCTTTTCTCCCTGGAGAACAGGAGACTTGGAGAGGAACTCTTCCCAGTATTTTAGTACTTCAGTGGGGTCTGCCAAGAGGACCGAGACTTTCTCGGAACAAGGACCCATGTGCAGGGCTTGTCTGTGGGGGTCACAGGCACAGTGAAGAGGAACTGGAGATGATTTGGGTGCTGGCGACAGACACCAGTGCTTGGGCAGCTGGTCTCACTAGCTGAAGGTGAAAGTGAAGCCTTGGTCTCTGGACAGCACAAGATGTGCCCAGTGGCCAGTCATGTGGATAAAGGTGGTGTCTCTGCCCTGAACTGAGGGCAGCAGGAGCATGTGTGGAACCTCACAGGCTTCACGGGACACTCTGTGCCTGAGCTGTTATTTTGAGCCCAGCAGTGCCTTCAAGAGTTCCTCTTCTGCACACAGGAGACCACAGATATCTGAGGGATGACACAAATTACAGCATTATTCAAGGTTGAAGGCCAGGGTCTGAGGAGAAAGTCTTAATAAAAAGGGATAGATGTTGTCATCAATAGTGAGGCTACAGGTCACGTGCACAGGGAAGATGGACACCTGACGCAAGCCATCTGGGCCTTTTGGATATGTTGGCTTCGAAGAAATAGGGACTTCATGGCACAGTTGGAGTGTGACTGTTACCAATCCTAACTGCTGAATCCCCCGAGGCCTGACTGTATCAACAACCCCTGGGCCCTGCCAGGCACTGAAGGACCACCTGAGGTGCACATGTCATCAGTTCCTGTGGCTGGTCATGGACCCTACACTGGGTGATGGAGGGGAGGAGAAGGAAGAGATGAGGTTGTGAGCTGGTCCAAGGCATTGTTTTTTCCCATCCCCACTGCTGCCAATCGTTGGAGTCAGGCTCTCCCTGATGGCCATTGGCCATGGAGTAGCCAGGGATGTCTCCACCCACCTCCAAGGGAGGGGGCACAAAGGGAAATCTGCCCTGCAAGGAGGCCCACCCTCTGCTTTGTCAAACTTCATCCCAGAGGAGACTGGGGGAGTTGCCACAGAACAAAGGAGGGTTCAGAGGCCCAGGCTTGGACGTGCAACAAACCTAATGAGATTAAGGAAGAGAAGGAGGTGGCTCAGAGAACCCCAGGAGCAGCCACCAAAATGCAGAGGAGTTCGTGCAGGGTGTCCATCTGCCTGCCCTGTAGAGGGAGGGAGGGTTACAGGTGGCAACTTGGGTGGCTGAGCAGACACAGACAGCATATGTAAGAGAGTGAGGAGGGTGGAAGAAGGACAAAAAGTCCAGCATCCCTCACATGTGCACTCATGGCCACTCACACAGCAGTCTTGGGGCATATGGGCAAAAAGCACAAAAGTGGTGCCCATTTCCTGTCATCTTTGCCACAAATAAACCACACAGAAATGACCCAGAAGAACATCACCTGTAAACAAGAGATGCCACCAGCCTTGATCTGAGCCTTCTGCCTGTGCTGACATCTTTCTGCCCTGCAAATCCTTGACCAACTCATCCTGGCACTTCCATAAGCTTTCATATAGGAGGGCAAGCGGAATTAGGCAGGAAATGAAAGGGTATCAGTTCAGGAAACCAGGACACAGCCCCTACCATTAGCTGGGATGGTTCACAACTGACATGAGCTGGTCAGAAAATTATGACTTGCACAAAGGTGCCTGTGGGCCTGAGGCAGTGCAGGACTGCTATAAAAGGCAGCCCAAGTCTCTGCTCTCTCACCCACTTCTCTCACCTCCTTCTGCTCGGGAATCAGGTGAGTGGGAAAGCCCTTCTTCTTCTTCTGCTTCACCTGATATGGGCTGTGTTAGCCCAGGGCTGGGAGCTGCTTCTTCTGGGAGAGGGAAGGGGAGAGAAGGTGTTGTGCAGAGAGAGGCTGGGACTTGGCTGAGGAGGCTGCTGGGCTTTGGGCTGGGCAGTGTCATGTGGTGCAGGAGGTGCCTTGTCTGCAGGGGGGTTGGGTGCAGGGCTGCTTCTCATGTGTGTCTGCTTTGTGCTTCTCCCTGCCCTGTGTGCCAGGTGCCCCTGTGAGCCAGAGACATGTCGTGCTGCCAGCCCTCCAACCCTTGCTGCCAGCCCTGCGGCCCGACCCCGCTGGCCAACAGCTGCAATGAGTGCTGTGTCAGGCAGTGCCAGAGCTCCACTGTTGCCATCCAGCCCTCTGCTGTTGTGGTGACCTTGCCCGGGCCCATCCTCAGCTCCTTCCCACAGAACACCGTGGTGGGATCCTCCACCTCCGCTGCCGTTGGCAGCATCCTCAGCTGTAATGGAGTGCCCATCAACTCCGGGGGCTTTGACCTCTCCTGCATCACCAACTGCTACCGTGGCAGATGTCCCCCCTGCTAAAGCTGCTGGCAACGTCCTGGGGCAAGATCCTCCAAGACCTCACAACAGGATGCTGCACTGAAAACAGAACTTTGAGACGCTGTATTTGGAGCTTCATGATGATGTTTCCTTCTCCCGCTCTTCCACCTCTTTCCTTTGTTTTCTGTTATCCTTCCTCCCTCTACAAGGCAGGCAGATGGACAACCTGCAGGAGCTCCACTGCATCTTAGTGGCTGTTCCTCGGGCTCATTGTGAGCCACCTCCTTTTCTTCCTTAAACTCAATAAATCTGTTGTGCTTCCAAGCCTGGGCATCGAAGTCCTCCTTTATTCTGTGGCAACTCTTGCAGTGTGCTCAGGGAAAATGCTGCACAAAACAGGCCTTGGGAGTCCCTGTAGTGCATTTTACTTTGTACCTTTTCTGTTGGAGCTGTCCAAAATATCCCTGACTGCTTGACGGACAAAGGCCATCAGGGAAACACTGACCCCAAAGGCTATCAGGAGTGGAGAAGGAAAAGAACACTTCCTGGAGACAGCCCACAACCTTGTCTCCTCCTTCTCCTCCCCTCCATTCCATTGTCTGGCGTCCATGCCCAGCACACAGGAGCACAGGCAGATGAGATACGTACCTCCTACAGTCCCTCAGCACAGGCAGGCAAAGCCTCTGTGCAGACATACAGGGCTGAGGTAATTCACAGCTTGGGATTGGTATCAGCCACACTCAGGCTATGCAGTGATAAATAACTTTTTACTGCATTTTTACAGATGACTTACGGCTTCACTGTTAATTGAAAACATCCCTCCCATGTATGGATGTCTGTCATCAGTGTCTTCCTGACTGAAACCTTTGACCAAAGCAATGCCCAAGAGCAGCAGCCAAAGAAAGACAGACCCTGGGGAACAAAGGTGATCTGTAATGGACAGCCCACAGATCAAAGAGTCCTAGAATGGTTTGGGATAGAGTGGATCATATTTATCATCTAAACCCAGCCATCTGTCAAGAGAAAGGATAGTTTCACTAGACCAGGCTGCTCCAAGCCCCATCCACCCTGCTCTGAACACTTGAAGGGATGGAGCATCCATAAGCTCTCCGTGCACCCTGTTCCAGCGCATCACCACCCTCACAGGGAAGAATTTCTTCCTAATATTTAATCTAAACTTACCGTCTCCCAGTTTAACCCCGTTCCCCTTTGTCCCACCACTGCAGGCCCTTCTGCACAGCCCTGCCCTTCACTCGCCCATGGAATTCCCAGTGGAGAACACACATATCCATACCCGGGAGAAATTGGGATGTGCTTGGCTGATGTCTTATTTATGTCCTAGAACTGATCACCTAAAGAGACATACACTGGAGACAGAGAATAGCACAGGGGGACTCGAGGAAATGAACTTCTTCTCTAGAAGCCTTTTGCCACAACCAAGAGAAATGAGAACGACCAATGGGTGAGTCAGCAGGACCAATTAGACTTCTGTCTCAGGTGGCAGATAGAGGTACCCAGAGGAATGTATGGATTATCCAGCACTTGCAGAGGCCAGTTCTGCTGCACTTGGAAGGGCTCCATCCTGGCGTACCTGGGGTCCAATTTCCCAAGCCCAGAGTACAGTGTGGCTTGGATCCATTCTGGGCTGTGCCTTCCTGGGCTTAGTGTGAGTACTGGTCCACACAGTGGAACTGCCCAGACTGGTCCTGTTCCCTGCAGAGCCCATGGTGGGGAGAAGAAATACTCCTCTGAGGGCACAGCCCTGCCCCTCAGTGTTCCCATGTGGTTGCCCATGGAGTGCAAGGTGTGTTGGAGGACAGATCTCCCACGGCCAGAGGCTCTTGGAAGACCAGGCACAGCCTGGCCAGGAAGTGAGAAGCACTGGGGTGTGAAGAGAGCTGGGGCTGGCCCTGCCTCAGAGCACTGGGTGAGCCAGGGAAGATGAGTACGAGCAGGGTCATTCTCAGTGTTTGTGCTGGGATAGGGCTGGTGCCCGTCCTGTACCACTGAAGCTGCCCAGTGCCCAGTGAGGTGGACAAGGATGGTGTCTGTGCAGGAAAGCACAAGGGGAACTTCACATGGTCCATGGGGTGTTGTGTGCCTGAGCCATTATTCTGAGCCCAGCTTTGCCTTCTGGAGTCCCTTTTTTTGCAGCCAGGTGACCACGGATAAGCAAGGGATGCCAGGATTTAGAGTTTTTCTTGGGGCTGAAGTCCAAGGTGTAAAATGATGCCATTGAAAACCATACGCAAACGTGAATCAATGAGGAAGCGAAAAGTCATTTGCTCCAATTCATGGTAGATGGACACCTGAAATAAATCCATGAAGAAATAAGGGATAATTGTCTTGCAGAGAGCCAAAGTGGCTGTGGGGTTGCTCTATGCATCATCTGCCCAGTTCCCCTCTGCCTGTGAGTGGAGGTGTGGTGGCCAGAAAGTGGCTCTTTGGGCACTGGGTGCTCAGCTGTGGTTGGCCCTGGGGGTGTTGGGTTCAAGGAATGGAGACTGCACTGCGTAGCCTGATCATGGCAGATACTGATCCCAGCCGGAGAGTTGTCTCAGCCCTGGATGTCTGGAGAGCAGCTGGGCCCTGCCAGGGCCTGAAGGACTGTGAGAGGTATGGGTGTCATCTGCCATTGGCCATGTGTGCTGCTCATGGGCACTAGAAAGGGCAATGGAGAAGAGGAGAAGGAAGAGATGAAGTTGTGGGCTTTCCCCAGACATTGTGGTTTCCCATCCTCACTGCTGCCACCCTTTGAGCCATGGTGTCCCTAAAGCCCTTTCACTGTACAGTTAGCAGGGATGATTTTGACGCCTCTATCACAAAACGCAGTAAACAAAATCTACTCAAGGGAATTCCAACCTATAATTTCACCAATTTCTACAATGAACAGACAGAAGAGTTGCCACAAAAGATATGAGGACTCAGAGGCCCAAGCTTGGATGCACAACAACTTTAATGAGTCTAAAGAAGCAAAGGAGGTGGCTCACAGAGAGCAAAAGGAGCAGCCACTAAGATGCAGTGGAGCTCCTGCAGGGTGTCCATCTGCCTGCCCTGGAGACGGAGGGAGGACAACAGATCCCTCTGGGCTGGTCTGGGGAGACACAGAAAGCAAAGGAAAGAGATGGAAGAGTGGGAGATGGAAACATCATCATGAAGCTCGAAACACAATGTGCCGGAGTTCTGTTTTCAGTCCAGCCCCATGTTGTGAGGTCTTGGAGGTTCTTGCCCCAGGACGTTGCCAGCAGCTTTAGCAGGGCCGACACCTGTAGCGGTTGGTGATGCAGGAGAGGTCAAAGCCCCCGGAGTTGATGGGCACTCCGTCACAGCTGAGGATGCTGCCAACGGCAGCGGAGGTGGAGGATCCCACCACGGTGTTCTGTGGGAAGGAGCTGAGGATGGGCCCGGGCAGGGTCACCACCACAGCAGAGGGCTGGATGGCAACGACGGAGTCCTGGCACTGCCTGACACAGCACTCATTGCAGCTGTTGGCCAGCGGGGTCGGGCCGCAGGGCTGGCAGCAAGGGTTGCAGGGCTGGCAGCACGACATGTCTCTGGCTCACAGGGGCACCTGGCACACAGGGCAGGGAGAAGCACAAAGCAGACACACATGAGAAGCGGCCCTGCGCCCAACCCCCCTGCAGACAAGGCACCTCCTGCACCACATGACACTGCCCAGCCCAAAGCCCAGCAGCCTCCTCAGCCAAGTCCCAGCCTCTCTCTGCACAACACCTTCTCTCCCCTTCCCTCTCCCAGCAGAAGCAGCTCCCAGCCCTGGCCTAGCACAGCCCATATCAGCTGAGACCTGCAGTGAGGAAAGACGTGGTCTTGAAGCAGGAGGAGAAGGAGAAGAGGCTTCCCACTCACCTGATTCCTGAGGAGAAGGAGGTGAGAGAAGTGGATGCGAGAGCAGAGACTTGGGCTGCCTTTTATAGCAGTCCTGCACTGCCCCAGGCCCACAGGCACCTTTGTGCAGGTCGTAATTTTCTGACCAGCTCATGTCAGTTGTGAACCATCCCAGCTAATGGTAGGGGCTGTGTCCTGGTTTCCTGCACTGCTGCCTTTTCATTTCCTGGTACATGCCAAGTGCTTTCCTACATGAAGCACCATCTCTCTAAGTGCCAGGATGAGTGACTCCAGGATTTGTAGGGCAGAAAGATGCCATTAGAGGAAGAAGTTTTAGATGAAGGGCTGTTGGCATGGCTTGAGGGCAGGTGATTTGCCCCAAGGTCATTCCTGTGGTCTTGTCTTTGGCAAAGTTGTCAGGAAATGGACACTGCTCTTGTGCTTCTTGTACACGTGCCCAAGGACTGCCATGGGAGGGGACATGACACATCCTTGTCTTTTGCTTCCACCTCGTCTCTGTGCTGGTCACTCTTACACTCAAGTGGGCTTCTGCTGGGGGGTTGACCCTATTGCTACTCTACGTGTACTCTCAGATCAGTGCACTGGGTCCTTCGTGTCATGCCCCCTCTGTGCCCTCTCTGGGTCCTCTGTCCTTCCAAGGTGTGCTGGAGTCCTGCCCTGCCAGGGTGCTCCTCTGCATCTCCTCTGCAGAGCCTTGATGTTTAGTGGCTCCAGGCCAGTGATGAGCAACCCAGTTTCAGAGCCTGCTCTTTGCTCTGCGTGAGATGGAGACTTGGTGAGTAGAGCAGGAAGGTGCTGGATGTCAAGGTCTTGGACTCCCTGGAAGAAATTCAGGGGAGACCTTATCACTCTTTATCATTTTCTGGAAACAGGTTGTAGCGAGGTGGCTGTTGTGTCTTCTCCCAAGTAACAAGGGACAGGACAGGAGGAAATGGCCTCAAGTTGTACCCAGGGAAGTTAAGATTGGATCTTAGGAAAAATTTCTGCTCTGAAAATCTTTGAAAGCTTAGATGTGGCACGAGGGAACAGGGGTTAGTGGTGGAGTGGGCAGTGTTCAGCTTACAATTGGACTCCACGATCCTAAAAGCATTTTCCTCCTTCTGTGACTGTGTAGCTTCCATCAGCAGTGGGCATTTGAATTGGACAAGTAATTGTGAGGGAATGAAGAAGTCAGTGCAACCAGGAATTACCACACATACAATGAGCCTTTTCTTCTCCATGGATCTTCTAACCCTGGTGGGGAATGGCCTCCTCCTTGTCACTGTGTGGAGCAATCAGTACCTGCAGACCTTCCTGCATTTGTTCTTCCCCGTTGGATTTCCCATGTGGAGATCTGGTCCATCACCACTGCTGCATCCAAGGCGATGAAGACCTTCCTTGTCACCAGGGAAACCATTTGTTTTGCCTGCTGGCTGGCAACTAAACATCAACCCCAGCCAGTAACCAAGGCCTAACAGCCACTCGCTCACTCCCCCACCAACAGGATTGAGGATAGAATTGGAAGGGGGAAAAGCTAGAAAATCTGTGGGTTGAGATAAAGACAGTTTAATAGGGAAAGCACAATCTGTGTACAGAAGCAAAGAAAGACAAAGAATTAATTCTCTGCTCCCCATGAGCAGGCAGGTGTTCAGCCATCTCCAGAAGAGCATGGCCCCATTCTGATGACAAAACCACCATGTCTCCAAATGTCCCCCCCTCCTCCTTCTTCCCACACCTTTATATACTGAGTATAGTGCCACATGGTCTGAAATATCCCTTGGATCACTTTGGGTCACCTGTCTTGGCTGTGTCTTCTCCCAGCCTCCCATGTACCCCCAACTTCCTTGCCAGCGTGGCAGCAGGACAAGCTGAAAAGGCCTTGGCTCTCTGCAAACTTAGCAATAGCAGAAACATCTCTGCATTATCAACTCTGTTTTGAGCAAAAACTCAAAACATAATCCCATCCCAAAACCTGTGAAAGATGACCAGAGAGCTGGAGAACCTGTGCTGTGAGGAAAGACTGAAGGAGTGTGGTTTTTTCTCCCTGGAGAACAGGAGACTTGGAGAGGACCTCTTCCCAGTATTTTAGTACTTCAGTGGGGTCTGCCAAGAGGACCGAGACTTTCTCGGAACAAGGACCCATGTGCAGGGCTTGTCTGTGGGGGTCACAGGCACAGTGAAGAGGAACTGGAGATGATTTGGGTGCTGGCAACAGACACCAGTGCTTGGGCAGCTGGTCTCACTAGCTGAAGGTGAAAGTGAAGCCTTGGTCTCTGGACAGCACAAGATGTGCCCAGTGGCCAGTCATGTGGATAAAGGTGGTGTCTCTGCCTTGAACTGAGGGCAGCAGGAGCATGTGTGGAACCTCACAGGCTTCACGGGACACTCTGTGCCTGAGCTGTTATTTTGAGCCCAGCAGTGCCTTCAAGAGTTCCTCTTCTGCACACAGGAGACCACAGATATCTGAGGGATGACACAAATTACAGCATTATTCAAGGTTGAAGGCCAGGGTCTGAGGAGAAAGTCTTAATAAAAAGGGATAGATGTTGTCATCAATAGTGAGGCTACAGGTCACGTGCACAGGGAAGATGGACACCTGACGCAAGCCATCTGGGCCTTTTGGATATGTTGGCTTCGAAGAAATAGGGACTTCATGGCACAGTTGGAGTGTGACTGTTACCAATCCTAACTGCTGAATCCCCCGAGGCCTGACTGTATCAACAACCCCTGGGCCCTGCCAGGCACTGAAGGACCACCTGAGGTGCACATGTCATCAGTTCCTGTGGCTGGTCATGGACCCTACACTGGGTGATGGAGGGGAGGAGAAGGAAGAGATGAGGTTGTGAGCTGGTCCAAGGCATTGTTTTTTCCCATCCCCACTGCTGCCAATCGTTGGAGTCAGGCTCTCCCTGATGGCCATTGGCCATGGAGTAGCCAGGGATGTCTCCACCCACCTCCAAGGGAGGGGGCACAAAGGGAAATCTGCCCTGCAAGGAGGCCCACCCTCTGCTTTGTCAAACTTCATCCCAGAGGAGACTGGGGGAGTTGCCACAGAACAAAGGAGGGTTCAGAGGCCCAGGCTTGGACGTGCAACAAACCTAATGAGATTAAGGAAGAGAAGGAGGTGGCTCAGAGAACCCCAGGAGCAGCCACCAAGATGCAGAGGAGCTCGTGCAGGGTGTCCATCTGCCTGCCCTGTAGAGGGAGGGAGGGTTACAGGTGGCAACTTGGGTGGCTGAGCAGACACAGACAGCATATGTAAGAGAGTGAGGAGGGTGGAAGAAGGACAAAAAGTCCAGCATCCCTCACATGTGCACTCATGGCCACTCACACAGCAGTCTTGGGGCATATGGGCAAAAAGCACAAAAGTGGTGCCCATTTCCTGTCATCTTTGCCACAAATAAACCACACAGAAATGACCCAGAAGAACATCACCTGTAAACAAGAGATGCCACCAGCCTTGATCTGAGCCTTCTGCCTGTGCTGACATCTTTCTGCCCTGCAAATCCTTGACCAACTCATCCTGGCACTTCCATAAGCTTTCATATAGGAGGGCAAGCGGAATTAGGCAGGAAATGAAAGGGTATCAGTTCAGGAAACCAGGACACAGCCCCTACCATTAGCTGGGATGGTTCACAACTGACATGAGCTGGTCAGAAAATTATGACTTGCACAAAGGTGCCTGTGGGCCTGAGGCAGTGCAGGACTGCTATAAAAGGCAGCCCAAGTCTCTGCTCTCGCATCCACTTCTCTCACCTCCTTCTCCTCAGGAATCAGGTGAGTGGGAAGCCTCTTCTCCTTCTCCTCCTGCTTCAAGACCACGTCTTTCCTCACTGCAGGTCTCAGCTGATATGGGCTGTGTTAGCCCCGGGCTGGGAGCTGCTTCTGCTGGGAGAGGGAAGGGGAGAGAAGGTGTTGTGCAGAGAGAGGCTGGGACTTGGCTGAGGAGGCTGCTGGGCTTTGGGCTGGGCAGTGTCATGTGGTGCAGGAGGTGCCTTGTCTGCAGGGGGGTTGGGTGCAGGGCTGCTTCTCATGTGTGTCTGCTTTGTGCTTCTCCCTGCCCTGTGTGCCAGGTGCCCCTGTGAGCCAGAGACATGTCGTGCTGCCAGCCCTGCAACCCTTGCTGCCAGCCCTGCGGCCCGACCCCGCTGGCCAACAGCTGCAATGAGTGCTGTGTCAGGCAGTGCCAGAGCTCCACTGTTGCCATCCAGCCCTCTGCTGTTGTGGTGACCTTGCCCGGGCCCATCCTCAGCTCCTTCCCACAGAACACCGTGGTGGGATCCTCCACCTCCGCTGCCGTTGGCAGCATCCTCAGCTGTAATGGAGTGCCCATCAACTCCGGGGGCTTTGACCTCTCCTGCATCACCAACTGCTACCGTGGCAGATGTCCCCCCTGCTAAAGCTGCTGGCAACGTCCTGGGGCAAGATCCTCCAAGACCTCACAACAGGATGCTGCACTGAAAACAGAACTTTGAGACGCTGTATTTGGAGCTTCATGATGATGTTTCCTTCTCCCGCTCTTCCACCTCTTTCCTTTGTTTTCTGTTATCCTTCCTCCCTCTACAAGGCAGGCAGATGGACAACCTGCAGGAGCTCCACTGCATCTTAGTGGCTGTTCCTCGGGCTCATTGTGAGCCACCTCCTTTTCTTCCTTAAACTCAATAAATCTGTTGTGCTTCCAAGCCTGGGCATCGAAGTCCTCCTTTATTCTGTGGCAACTCTTGCAGTGTGCTCAGGGAAAATGCTGCACAAAACAGGCCTTGGGAGTCCCTGTAGTGCATTTTACTTTGTACCTTTTCTGTTGGAGCTGTCCAAAATATCCCTGACTGCTTGACGGACAAAGGCCATCAGGGAAACACTGACCCCAAAGGCTATCAGGAGTGGAGAAGGAAAAGAACACTTCCTGGAGACAGCCCACAACCTTGTCTCCTCCTTCTCCTCCCCTCCATTCCATTGTCTGGCGTCCATGCCCAGCACACAGGAGCACAGGCAGATGAGATACGTACCTCCTACAGTCCCTCAGCACAGGCAGGCAAAGCCTCTGTGCAGACATACAGGGCTGAGGTAATTCACAGCTTGGGATTGGTATCAGCCACACTCAGGCTATGCAGTGATAAATAACTTTTTACTGCATTTTTACAGATGACTTACGGCTTCACTGTTAATTGAAAACATCCCTCCCATGTATGGATGTCTGTCATCAGTGTCTTCCTGACTGAATCCCTTGACCAAAGCAATGCCCAAGAGCAGCAGCCAAAGAAAGACAGACCCTGGGGAACAAAGGTGATCTGTAATGGACAGCCCACAGATCAAAGAGTCCTAGAATGGTTTGGGATAGAGTGGATCATATTTATCATCTAAACCCAGCCATCTGTCAAGAGAAAGGATAGTTTCACTAGACCAGGCTGCTCCAAGCCCCATCCACCCTGCTCTGAACACTTGAAGGGATGGAGCATCCATAAGCTCTCCGTGCACCCTGTTCCAGCGCATCACCACCCTCACAGGGAAGAATTTCTTCCTAATATTTAATCTAAACTTACCGTCTCCCAGTTTAACCCCGTTCCCCTTTGTCCCACCACTGCAGGCCCTTCTGCACAGCCCTGCCCTTCACTCGCCCATGGAATTCCCAGTGGAGAACACACATATCCATACCCGGGAGAAATTGGGATGTGCTTGGCTGATGTCTTATTTATGTCCTAGAACTGATCACCTAAAGAGACATACACTGGAGACAGAGAATAGCACAGGGGGACTCGAGGAAATGAACTTCTTCTCTAGAAGCCTTTTGCCACAACCAAGAGAAATGAGAACGACCAATGGGTGAGTCAGCAGGACCAATTAGACTTCTGTCTCAGGTGGCAGATAGAGGTACCCAGAGGAATGTATGGATTATCCAGCACTTGCAGAGGCCAGTTCTGCTGCACTTGGAAGGGCTCCATCCTGGCGTACCTGGGGTCCAATTTCCCAAGCCCAGAGTACAGTGTGGCTTGGATCCATTCTGGGCTGTGCCTTCCTGGGCTTAGTGTGAGTACTGGTCCACACAGTGGAACTGCCCAGACTGGTCCTGTTCCCTGCAGAGCCCATGGTGGGGAGAAGAAATACTCCTCTGAGGGCACAGCCCTGCCCCTCAGTGTTCCCATGTGGTTGCCCATGGAGTGCAAGGTGTGTTGGAGGACAGATCTCCCACGGCCAGAGGCTCTTGGAAGACCAGGCACAGCCTGGCCAGGAAGTGAGAAGCACTGGGGTGTGAAGAGAGCTGGGGCTGGCCCTGCCTCAGAGCACTGGGTGAGCCAGGGAAGATGAGTACGAGCAGGGTCATTCTCAGTGTTTGTGCTGGGATAGGGCTGGTGCCCGTCCTGTACCACTGAAGCTGCCCAGTGCCCAGTGAGGTGGACAAGGATGGTGTCTGTGCAGGAAAGCACAAGGGGAACTTCACATGGTCCATGGGGTGTTGTGTGCCTGAGCCATTATTCTGAGCCCAGCTTTGCCTTCTGGAGTCCCTTTTTTTGCAGCCAGGTGACCACGGATAAGCAAGGGATGCCAGGATTTAGAGTTTTTCTTGGGGCTGAAGTCCAAGGTGTAAAATGATGCCATTGAAAACCATACGCAAACGTGAATCAATGAGGAAGCGAAAAGTCATTTGCTCCAATTCATGGTAGATGGACACCTGAAATAAATCCATGAAGAAATAAGGGATAATTGTCTTGCAGAGAGCCAAAGTGGCTGTGGGGTTGCTCTATGCATCATCTGCCCAGTTCCCCTCTGCCTGTGAGTGGAGGTGTGGTGGCCAGAAAGTGGCTCTTTGGGCACTGGGTGCTCAGCTGTGGTTGGCCCTGGGGGTGTTGGGTTCAAGGAATGGAGACTGCACTGCGTAGCCTGATCATGGCAGATACTGATCCCAGCCGGAGAGTTGTCTCAGCCCTGGATGTCTGGAGAGCAGCTGGGCCCTGCCAGGGCCTGAAGGACTGTGAGAGGTATGGGTGTCATCTGCCATTGGCCATGTGTGCTGCTCATGGGCACTAGAAAGGGCAATGGAGAAGAGGAGAAGGAAGAGATGAAGTTGTGGGCTTTCCCCAGACATTGTGGTTTCCCATCCTCACTGCTGCCACCCTTTGAGCCATGGTGTCCCTAAAGCCCTTTCACTGTACAGTTAGCAGGGATGATTTTGACGCCTCTATCACAAAACGCAGTAAACAAAATCTACTCAAGGGAATTCCAACCTATAATTTCACCAATTTCTACAATGAACAGACAGAAGAGTTGCCACAAAAGATATGAGGACTCAGAGGCCCAAGCTTGGATGCACAACAACTTTAATGAGTCTAAAGAAGCAAAGGAGGTGGCTCACAGAGAGCAAAAGGAGCAGCCACTAAGATGCAGTGGAGCTCCTGCAGGGTGTCCATCTGCCTGCCCTGGAGACGGAGGGAGGACAACAGATCCCTCTGGGCTGGTCTGGGGAGACACAGAAAGCAAAGGAAAGAGATGGAAGAGTGGGAGATGGAAACATCATCATGAAGCTCGAAACACAATGTGCCGGAGTTCTGTTTTCAGTCCAGCCCCATGTTGTGAGGTCTTGGAGGTTCTTGCCCCAGGACGTTGCCAGCAGCTTTAGCAGGGCCGACACCTGTAGCGGTTGGTGATGCAGGAGAGGTCAAAGCCCCCGGAGTTGATGGGCACTCCGTCACAGCTGAGGATGCTGCCAACGGCAGCGGAGGTGGAGGATCCCACCACGGTGTTCTGTGGGAAGGAGCTGAGGATGGGCCCGGGCAGGGTCACCACCACAGGGGAGGGCTGGATGGCAACAGTGGAGCTCTGGCACTGCCTGACACAGCACTCATTGCAGCTGTTGGCCAGCGGGGTCGGGCCGCAGGGCTGGCAGCAAGGGTTGCAGGGCTGGCAGCACGACATGTCTCTGGCTCACAGGGGCACCTGGCACACAGGGCAGGGAGAAGCACAAAGCAGACACACATGAGAAGCAGCCCTGCACCCAACCCCCCTGCAGACAAGGCACCTCCTGCACCACATGACACTGCCCAGCCCAAAGCCCAGCAGCCTCCTCAGCCAAGTCCCAGCCTCTCTCTGCACAACACCTTCTCTCCCCTTCCCTCTCCCAGCAGAAGCAGCTCCCAGCCCAGGGCTAACACAGCCCATATCAGCTGAGACCTGCAGTGAGGAAAGACGTGGTCTTGAAGCAGGAGGAGAAGGAGAAGAGGCTTCCCACTCACCTGATTCCTGAGGAGAAGGAGGTGAGAGAAGTGGATGCGAGAGCAGAGACTTGGGCTGCCTTTTATAGCAGTCCTGCACTGCCCCAGGCCCACAGGCACCTTTGTGCAGGTCGTAATTTTCTGACCAGCTCATGTCAGTTGTGAACCATCCCAGCTAATGGTAGGGGCTGTGTCCTGGTTTCCTGCACTGCTGCCTTTTCATTTCCTGGTACATGCCAAGTGCTTTCCTACATGAAGCACCATCTCTCTAAGTGCCAGGATGAGTGACTCCAGGATTTGTAGGGCAGAAAGATGCCATTAGAGGAAGAAGTTTTAGATGAAGGGCTGTTGGCATGGCTTGAGGGCAGGTGATTTGCCCCAAGGTCATTCCTGTGGTCTTGTCTTTGGCAAAGTTGTCAGGAAATGGACACTGCTCTTGTGCTTCTTGTACACGTGCCCAAGGACTGCCATGGGAGGGGACATGACACATCCTTGTCTTTTGCTTCCACCTCGTCTCTGTGCTGGTCACTCTTACACTCAAGTGGGCTTCTGCTGGGGGGTTGACCCTATTGCTACTCTACGTGTACTCTCAGATCAGTGCACTGGGTCCTTCGTGTCATGCCCCCTCTGTGCCCTCTCTGGGTCCTCTGTCCTTCCAAGGTGTGCTGGAGTCCTGCCCTGCCAGGGTGCTCCTCTGCATCTCCTCTGCAGAGCCTTGATGTTTAGTGGCTCCAGGCCAGTGATGAGCAACCCAGTTTCAGAGCCTGCTCTTTGCTCTGCGTGAGATGGAGACTTGGTGAGTAGAGCAGGAAGGTGCTGGATGTCAAGGTCTTGGACTCCCTGGAAGAAATTCAGGGGAGACCTTATCACTCTTTATCATTTTCTGGAAACAGGTTGTAGCGAGGTGGCTGTTGTGTCTTCTCCCAAGTAACAAGGGACAGGACAGGAGGAAATGGCCTCAAGTTGTACCCAGGGAAGTTAAGATTGGATCTTAGGAAAAATTTCTGCTCTGAAAATCTTTGAAAGCTTAGATGTGGCACGAGGGAACAGGGGTTAGTGGTGGAGTGGGCAGTGTTCAGCTTACAATTGGACTCCACGATCCTAAAAGCATTTTCCTCCTTCTGTGACTGTGTAGCTTCCATCAGCAGTGGGCATTTGAATTGGACAAGTAATTGTGAGGGAATGAAGAAGTCAGTGCAACCAGGAATTACCACACATACAATGAGCCTTTTCTTCTCCATGGATCTTCTAACCCTGGTGGGGAATGGCCTCCTCCTTGTCACTGTGTGGAGCAATCAGTACCTGCAGACCTTCCTGCATTTGTTCTTCCCCGTTGGATTTCCCATGTGGAGATCTGGTCCATCACCACTGCTGCATCCAAGGCGATGAAGACCTTCCTTGTCACCAGGGAAACCATTTGTTTTGCCTGCTGGCTGGCAACTAAACATCAACCCCAGCCAGTAACCAAGGCCTAACAGCCACTCGCTCACTCCCCCACCAACAGGATTGAGGATAGAATTGGAAGGGGGAAAAGCTAGAAAATCTGTGGGTTGAGATAAAGACAGTTTAATAGGGAAAGCACAATCTGTGTACAGAAGCAAAGAAAGACAAAGAATTAATTCTCTGCTCCCCATGAGCAGGCAGGTGTTCAGCCATCTCCAGAAGAGCATGGCCCCATTCTGATGAATGGTGGCTCGGGAAGACAAAACCACCATGTCTCCAAATGTCCCCCCCTCCTCCTTTTTCCCACACCTTTATATACTGAGTATAGTGCCACATGGTCTGAAATATCCCTTGGATCACTTTGGGTCACCTGTCTTGGCTGTGTCTTCTCCCAGCCTCCCATGTACCCCCAACTTCCTTGCCAGCGTGGCAGCAGGACAAGCTGAAAAGGCCTTGGCTCTCTGCAAACTTAGCAATAGCAGAAACATCTCTGCATTATTAACTCTGTTTTGAGCAAAAACTCAAAACATAATCCCATCCCAAAACCTGTGAAGGAAGTTATTTCTACCTCAGCAAGAAACAGCAAACCGTCATTTTCTCCTTCTTCCTGACTACCTGAGTTCATGATCCTCTCAGGGATGTCCTGTAATCGAGATGTCACCATCCGCAAACCGCTCCATTTCACCACCCCCATGAAGAAAAAAACCTGCTTCCTGCATGCCCCAACCCCGTGGACATTGGGCTTGTTGTCATCTCAACCCAGGTGTTTCTCCTGCTGGCTGGCTGTTCTGCATCAGGAAAGACACCACTGAGACCCAAGTTCCCTGGCTTGGCCGGTGCTTATCCTGATCCAGCGGCTGCTCCCACCAGATTGCGTTTTTCAAAAGACGACCAGAGAGCTGGAGAACCTGTGCTGTGAGGAAAGGCTGAAGGAGTGTGGCCTTTTCTCCCTGGAGAACAGGAGACTTGGAGAGGAACTCTTCCCAGTATTTTAGTACTTCAGTGGGGTCTGCCAAGAGGACCGAGACTTTCTCGGAACAAGGACCCATGTGCAGGGCTTGTCTGTGGGGGTCACAGGCACAGTGAAGAGGAACTGGAGATGATTTGGGTGCTGGCAACAGACACCAGTGCTTGGGCAGCTGGTCTCACTAGCTGAAGGTGAAAGTGAAGCCTTGGTCTCTGGACAGCACAAGATGTGCCCAGTGGCCAGTCATGTGGATAAAGGTGGTGTCTCTGCCCTGAACTGAGGGCAGCAGGAGCATGTGTGGAACCTCACAGGCTTCACGGGACACTCTGTGCCTGAGCTGTTATTTTGAGCCCAGCAGTGCCTTCAAGAGTTCCTCTTCTGCACACAGGAGACCACAGATATCTGAGGGATGACACAAATTACAGCATTATTCAAGGTTGAAGGCCAGGGTCTGAGGAGAAAGTCTTAATAAAAAGGGATAGATGTTGTCATCAATAGTGAGGCTACAGGTCACGTGCACAGGGAAGATGGACACCTGACGCAAGCCATCTGGGCCTTTTGGATATGTTGGCTTCGAAGAAATAGGGACTTCATGGCACAGTTGGAGTGTGACTGTTACCAATCCTAACTGCTGAATCCCCCGAGGCCTGACTGTATCAACAACCCCTGGGCCCTGCCAGGCACTGAAGGACCACCTGAGGTGCACATGTCATCAGTTCCTGTGGCTGGTCATGGACCCTACACTGGGTGATGGAGGGGAGGAGAAGGAAGAGATGAGGTTGTGAGCTGGTCCAAGGCATTGTTTTTTCCCATCCCCACTGCTGCCAATCGTTGGAGTCAGGCTCTCCCTGCTGGCCATTGGCCATGGAGTAGCCAGGGATGTCTCCACCCACCTCCAAGGGAGGGGGCACAAAGGGAAATCTGCCCTGCAAGGAGGCCCACCCTCTGCTTTGTCAAACTTCATCCCAGAGGAGACTGGGGGAGTTGCCACAGAACAAAGGAGGGTTCAGAGGCCCAGGCTTGGACGTGCAACAAACCTAATGAGATTAAGGAAGAGAAGGAGGTGGCTCAGAGAACCCCAGGAGCAGCCACCAAAATGCAGAGGAGTTCGTGCAGGGTGTCCATCTGCCTGCCCTGTAGAGGGAGGGAGGGTTACAGGTGGCAACTTGGGTGGCTGAGCAGACACAGACAGCATATGTAAGAGAGTGAGGAGGGTGGAAGAAGGACAAAAAGTCCAGCATCCCTCACATGTGCACTCATGGCCACTCACACAGCAGTCTTGGGGCATATGGGCAAAAAGCACAAAAGTGGTGCCCATTTCCTGTCATCTTTGCCACAAATAAACCACACAGAAATGACCCAGAAGAACATCACCTGTAAACAAGAGATGCCACCAGCCTTGATCTGAGCCTTCTGCCTGTGCTGACATCTTTCTGCCCTGCAAATCCTTGACCAACTCATCCTGGCACTTCCATAAGCTTTCATATAGGAGGGCAAGCGGAATTAGGCAGGAAATGAAAGGGTATCAGTTCAGGAAACCAGGACACAGCCCCTACCATTAGCTGGGATGGTTCACAACTGACATGAGCTGGTCAGAAAATTATGACTTGCACAAAGGTGCCTGTGGGCCTGAGGCAGTGCAGGACTGCTATAAAAGGCAGCCCAAGTCTCTGCTCTCGCATCCACTTCTCTCACCTCCTTCTCCTCAGGAATCAGGTGAGTGGGAAGCCTCTTCTCCTTCTCCTCCTGCTTCAAGACCACGTCTTTCCTCACTGCAGGTCTCAGCTGATATGGGCTGTGTTAGCCCCGGGCTGGGAGCTGCTTCTGCTGGGAGAGGGAAGGGGAGAGAAGGTGTTGTGCAGAGAGAGGCTGGGACTTGGCTGAGGAGGCTGCTGGGCTTTGGGCTGGGCAGTGTCATGTGGTGCAGGAGGTGCCTTGTCTGCAGGGGGGTTGGGTGCAGGGCTGCTTCTCATGTGTGTCTGCTTTGTGCTTCTCCCTGCCCTGTGTGCCAGGTGCCCCTGTGAGCCAGAGACATGTCGTGCTGCCAGCCCTGCAACCCTTGCTGCCAGCCCTGCGGCCCGACCCCGCTGGCCAACAGCTGCAATGAGTGCTGTGTCAGGCAGTGCCAGAGCTCCACTGTTGCCATCCAGCCCTCTGCTGTTGTGGTGACCTTGCCCGGGCCCATCCTCAGCTCCTTCCCACAGAACACCGTGGTGGGATCCTCCACCTCCGCTGCCGTTGGCAGCATCCTCAGCTGTAATGGAGTGCCCATCAACTCCGGGGGCTTTGACCTCTCCTGCATCACCAACTGCTACCGTGGCAGATGTCCCCCCTGCTAAAGCTGCTGGCAACGTCCTGGGGCAAGATCCTCCAAGACCTCACAACAGGATGCTGCACTGAAAACAGAACTTTGAGACGCTGTATTTGGAGCTTCATGATGATGTTTCCTTCTCCCGCTCTTCCACCTCTTTCCTTTGTTTTCTGTTATCCTTCCTCCCTCTACAAGGCAGGCAGATGGACAACCTGCAGGAGCTCCACTGCATCTTAGTGGCTGTTCCTCGGGCTCATTGTGAGCCACCTCCTTTTCTTCCTTAAACTCAATAAATCTGTTGTGCTTCCAAGCCTGGGCATCGAAGTCCTCCTTTATTCTGTGGCAACTCTTGCAGTGTGCTCAGGGAAAATGCTGCACAAAACAGGCCTTGGGAGTCCCTGTAGTGCATTTTACTTTGTACCTTTTCTGTTGGAGCTGTCCAAAATATCCCTGACTGCTTGACGGACAAAGGCCATCAGGGAAACACTGACCCCAAAGGCTATCAGGAGTGGAGAAGGAAAAGAACACTTCCTGGAGACAGCCCACAACCTTGTCTCCTCCTTCTCCTCCCCTCCATTCCATTGTCTGGCGTCCATGCCCAGCACACAGGAGCACAGGCAGATGAGATACGTACCTCCTACAGTCCCTCAGCACAGGCAGGCAAAGCCTCTGTGCAGACATACAGGGCTGAGGTAATTCACAGCTTGGGATTGGTATCAGCCACACTCAGGCTATGCAGTGATAAATAACTTTTTACTGCATTTTTACAGATGACTTACGGCTTCACTGTTAATTGAAAACATCCCTCCCATGTATGGATGTCTGTCATCAGTGTCTTCCTGACTGAATCCCTTGACCAAAGCAATGCCCAAGAGCAGCAGCCAAAGAAAGACAGACCCTGGGGAACAAAGGTGATCTGTAATGGACAGCCCACAGATCAAAGAGTCCTAGAATGGTTTGGGATAGAGTGGATCATATTTATCATCTAAACCCAGCCATCTGTCAAGAGAAAGGATAGTTTCACTAGACCAGGCTGCTCCAAGCCCCATCCACCCTGCTCTGAACACTTGAAGGGATGGAGCATCCATAAGCTCTCCGTGCACCCTGTTCCAGCGCATCACCACCCTCACAGGGAAGAATTTCTTCCTAATATTTAATCTAAACTTACCGTCTCCCAGTTTAACCCCGTTCCCCTTTGTCCCACCACTGCAGGCCCTTCTGCACAGCCCTGCCCTTCACTCGCCCATGGAATTCCCAGTGGAGAACACACATATCCATACCCGGGAGAAATTGGGATGTGCTTGGCTGATGTCTTATTTATGTCCTAGAACTGATCACCTAAAGAGACATACACTGGAGACAGAGAATAGCACAGGGGGACTCGAGGAAATGAACTTCTTCTCTAGAAGCCTTTTGCCACAACCAAGAGAAATGAGAACGACCAATGGGTGAGTCAGCAGGACCAATTAGACTTCTGTCTCAGGTGGCAGATAGAGGTACCCAGAGGAATGTATGGATTATCCAGCACTTGCAGAGGCCAGTTCTGCTGCACTTGGAAGGGCTCCATCCTGGCGTACCTGGGGTCCAATTTCCCAAGCCCAGAGTACAGTGTGGCTTGGATCCATTCTGGGCTGTGCCTTCCTGGGCTTAGTGTGAGTACTGGTCCACACAGTGGAACTGCCCAGACTGGTCCTGTTCCCTGCAGAGCCCATGGTGGGGAGAAGAAATACTCCTCTGAGGGCACAGCCCTGCCCCTCAGTGTTCCCATGTGGTTGCCCATGGAGTGCAAGGTGTGTTGGAGGACAGATCTCCCACGGCCAGAGGCTCTTGGAAGACCAGGCACAGCCTGACCAGGAAGTGAGAAGCACTGGGGTGTGAAGAGAGCTGGGGCTGGCCCTGCCTCAGAGCACTGGGTGAGCCAGGGAAGATGAGTACGAGCAGGGTCATTCTCAGTGTTTGTGCTGGGATAGGGCTGGTGCCCGTCCTGTACCACTGAAGCTGCCCAGTGCCCAGTGAGGTGGACAAGGATGGTGTCTGTGCAGGAAAGCACAAGGGGAACTTCACATGGTCCATGGGGTGTTGTGTGCCTGAGCCATTATTCTGAGCCCAGCTTTGCCTTCTGGAGTCCCTTTTTTTGCAGCCAGGTGACCACGGATAAGCAAGGGATGCCAGGATTTAGAGTTTTTCTTGGGGCTGAAGTCCAAGGTGTAAAATGATGCCATTGAAAACCATATGCAAACGTGAATCAATGAGGAAGCGAAAAGTCATTTGCTCCAATTCATGGTAGATGGACACCTGAAATAAATCCATGAAGAAATAAGGGATAATTGTCTTGCAGAGAGCCAAAGTGGCTGTGGGGTTGCTCTATGCATCATCTGCCCAGTTCCCCTCTGCCTGTGAGTGGAGGTGTGGTGGCCAGAAAGTGGCTCTTTGGGCACTGGGTGCTCAGCTGTGGTTGGCCCTGGGGGTGTTGGGTTCAAGGAATGGAGACTGCACTGCGTAGCCTGATCATGGCAGATACTGATCCCAGCCGGAGAG